>NC_045176.1:9437603-9575103 GCF_900700415.2 Clupea harengus
CTCTGGCGCACAGACGCCCCGAATTGTACACACTGCAGACGAGGAGCCATTTTGGCTCTAAAATAATCCTCTGCCCACAGTGGTGTAGCATTGATGTTAAAAATACTCGCTGGCCCCTGGCTGACTGCCAGCCTCAAATGTAATTTGTCGCTATCACAATGATTTTCCTTAGCTTGCTTTGCATAGAAAGATGTGTTATGCTATTGTGTCGAGGATGCCACCAATCTGGCTCTCGCACAGAGGCAAGGGAGAGTCTTTGTATCCAAAGCAATGTGGAGCTCTGTGCTTATTTCGAATGGATTTTAATTTTTTTTTAAATAAAGCTTCCACTGGTGCCTTTGAGGCTGGATTCATGTCAAACCGTAGTCCACAGCCAACCCAGTGGTGCCACTTTCTTCCGCTGCTAATTGTTTTCAATTAGCCCAGCGTTCGCTGTCCTCTTATCGGCGATTGTGGAGGATTCATAATCAGGTGCATAATTAGTCTCACTCGGTCTTTGCCATTCAAGAGCAGCAACCCGCAGAAAGCAACCCGAGGATACCGTTTAGTAAATACTTCAATTAGGCAGGCTGCAGCCCGAGCACTACGACAGCCGCTCTCGAAAAAAAAAATAGGTCAGGATTTCAAAACATCGTCTATGACACATCTAGAACACTTAATGCAAATGAGAACATCAACGAGAGAGCCGATGTGAGAGGAGTTTCCTGTGACACACAGGGTTTCTGGTTTTTCCTGCACAAATGCACTGAGAACGGTTTTGTTTTTCTCTCTTTAGCCTACCTAACCTGGTAGTTGTGTGGAAATGAATGGAATGGAGCCCTGGTGACTGTGTGTGTGTGTGTGTGTGTGTGTGTGTGTGTGTGTGTGTGTTTGTGTGTGTCTCTGTGTGTGTGTGTGTATGAGGAAGACAGGCAGAAAGAGATAGACACAAAGTAAGAGAGAGCGAGAGAGGTGGGGGGGGGTTTGGATGTGTGTGGAGAAGTGAAAGTAGGACGGAAAAAAAGGTTTGCTCTCAGTGACTAAAATCAAAAGGCAGGCGGTGTCTGGGGTCAGTGTCAAGTGACTCGCTCCCTCTCTCACGTGTTCACTCAGGCCCTCGTCTGGGTTGGAGTGTGAGCGGCAGGAGGCGCCCCCACTGTGCTGAGGATTGATATGAGGGGCTCAGATCAGCTCCGATCAGCTCCGATTATCATGCCCCCACTGGGCTGAGGATTGATATGAGGGGCTCAGATCAGCTCCGATCAGCTCCGATCATCATGCCCCCACTGGGCTGAGGATTGATATGAGGGGCTCAGATCAGCTCAGATCAGCTCCGATCATCATGCCCCCACTGGGCTGAGGATTGATATGAGGGGCTCAGATCAGCTCCGATCATCATGCCCCCACTGGGGAACCAGCACTCCAGCTGTCGAGTCAGGAGCAGAGGCTGATGAGGTGTTGAAACACTTTGACGTGTGGAATGCATTGTCAACAGCAAACTTGTGATAGCTCTAGTCTGACTAGAGGTACTTGCTTAAACATTTTCTTTCAACAGAGAGAAAGAGAGCGAGAGAGAGAGAGAGAGAGAGAGAGAGAGAGAGATATGATGTTGTTGGCTGTTTGCCCTATTATTAAAAGAGGGTAACTGTTTCTCTGAGGTGAGCCTGGATGGGGTACATATAGGTCATCTGGCACAGCACGGGTACCAAAGGCCCCAGATGCCCACAGGTTCGTGCAGGAAGGCCCACAGCAGTCGCCTGTGTGCATTATGCAGATACGAGCCAAAGCTTAATGATGTTCTTAAAATACACTTAACTATTTTCATAAAAAAGACAACCACTTTTATCTATTGCTCTCTGTTATGTAACTCGTATGTATTTTAAGCTTCATGTCATATTTTTCTCTCTGCGTGCTCCTGTTTCATTTCACGGAATATGTAGATGTTGCTGTTGCCATAGCAATCCTTGGAGATTTCAGACCCTGTTACATGAGCCCCTTTAAAAGTCTCACCTCCAGCTCCTTAGATAGTTGTAAAAAGCCTTTGTTATGAGTCAAGTGTTCGTGGCACATATCAGCTTTGCAAATGGAACAATATCTTTGCACACACACACACACACACACATGTCGGAGAATCCAGAGATCCCTGAACACAGAACACCCCACTGATGCAGAAAGAGATCTACCTTATTTAAATAGCCCAAGGTCTGGTCAAATTATTTGGTTTTCTTACAAGTAGTTGGAACTAGACAATTTCCCAGTCTGCAGCGTATGCCATCTAAAAAAAAATTACACTGGTTAGGAGGTTTATGTATTCTATTCCGTTCGGCTCTTCAGCAACAAAGATGTCCATTACAATTGCATTTAAGGAGGATTAAGACGACAAATAGGCGATGTGAGAATAATTAGCCCGGAACAGCTAGGAGCTTCACCCCTTCATTTATGTTCACACTGGAGCACATTATTTGAAGGTCAACACTGGTAATAATGAGAACTGTTACACTAGGTAAAGTATATCTTAATTACTTAAGCCCCATCTTAAACCCTACATGTATCTAGTTGTGACACTGATATCATTGATAATTCATTCATGAATTAATCAGGTGTTGTCCCTCATGCTAGTCAAAATAAAATGGGTCTGAACTACTGAATAACAGCATTTGTGCAGTATTTCTGCATGTTAAATTCAGGTAACAGCATCTGTGGCATAGAAATAAAAGGGAAAAATCACCCAAATCTTGAAATGTATCTTCAAAGTTGCCATCGACAGGGATACACGTTATCCATGGGAAAGGATGTACTTAAAGAATAAAAATGGAAACCAATGTAGTTGCTCGGGCTATAAGCAATCAACAACAGCATGCGAGGGAGAGGTGTCATTTGATTGGCTATATGAAGTACCTTTCGCAAAACTGAAACCAAATGTAGCCAATGATCAGCAGATTATTTTTCACGCTGCCCTAATCCTTGACTATTTTAGTCCTTAACTAAAATGACTAAAACAAAAACTATACTACTACTATACTCCTAACCTATACTAATGAAATAGAAATTATATACAAAATAAAATGAAATTAATGAAACCACTGGTGAAACTAACTAAAACTAAATGGAAATTCAGATTGGATACAGACATATTATCAAAACATCATTCATTCAAATAGCAAAGGAATGCTTAAACGTTATTTTTAACTAAAGCACTTGTCTGTTACTGTATGTGTGTGTGTGTGTGTGTGTGTGTGTGTCTGTGTGTGTGTGTGTGTGTGTGTGTTGGTACGAACAGGTACTTCCACACCATCTACTTGGGCATCCGTAGCCGGCGCAGTGGTGATAATGAGCGCTGGCGCTTCTACTGGAGGATGGTGTACCAGTACGCCGACGTCAGCATGCTCCACCTGCTGGCCACCTTCCTGGAGAGCGCCCCCCAGCTGGTGCTCCAGCTCTGCATCATCATCCAGACGCACAAGCTGCAGGCACTGCAAGGTAATTAACACACACATACACACACACACACACACACACACACACACACACAAACACACACACACAAACACATACTGTACATACACACACACAAAGGCAGGCAAACATAGCTCATTGCACTGACATACCTATGCACACACGTGTTTGCACATACACACACACACACACACACACACACACACACACACATAAACCTATACACACACACACACACACACAAACATACCTATGCATACACATGTATGCACACACACATAAACCTATACATATGTACACACGCGCACTCGTCCACACACACACACACATTAACCTATACACATGAACACACACACACACACACACACATAGACCTATACACACACACACACACACACACACACACACACACACACACACACACACACACCAAGCCTTTCAGATACTGCACATGATCAGCTGTGAGTGCTATTAATATTTCCTTGGTCTTGATTGTCAACGCCTTTGATATTGTACTTCCACCGGGGTAGCGAAAATCAAATAAACTCTTTCGAAAAGCCTTCCTTGCCTGGAACACGGTGCCTTGCCTCTCGCAGGAGCAGTGAATTATGGGTAATTACTGAGCGGCGGTGTGGGTCTGCGAGTGGCGGGGCGGCTGATATTCAGTGCAGTGCAGGACTCGCAGGCTCGCTGCCGGCGTGAACTGTACTGCATGCATCTTATCCTCTGTCTGCCTGCAACAAGGCAGGCTCCTCCGGTGCTTAATGTGCTTATGTGACAGTCCCACTTTCTCACAGTTGTAAGGGGATTTGGACTCCTCTGGCTGCCTCTGTCAACCACTAAGTCTCTGCTGTGTGTGTGTGTGTGTGTGCGTGTGTGTGTGTGCTTATGTATGGATGTGTGCTTGTGAAAAAAATAGGGAGTTTGTGTGGTTATGTACTGTATGTGTGTGTGTATAAGTGTGTTTTTTTTGGGGGGGGGGGGGATATCTTTCAAATGAGCTCATACAAAATTAGAATGTGTTAAATGTTAATAGATCAATTATAAGAGATAAATGATTCATATGAATTCATTTAAAAATAATGCCCTGATGATCCCTTACCGTCTCCTGAAAAGTGCAGACAGCACAGATTAATAGACGGAGATTGATAATAAACGGAAATTGATCTTCTCTGGCCCACCACACACTCCTTTGTCTTAGCTGGGGGAATCGTGAGCTGCTCATCATTACCTGTCTTCAATGACCACCGTATGACAGTCTCACCTGTCTGGGTTTGTTTAATTACTCAGGATGATTGGGCAGGAAGCAGCCACATTAAAAAATCCAGTTTTCAATCCAAAGACTCTAAAATGAGAAAAAGTACATTATGTTAACAAAAGGATTTGATGGCGGTAATAGCTTCTTAGAGAATGTTTTCAACACTGCATTGTTCTCCATAATAATTAATTACCTTATTTATATTTAAAATGTAAAAAAACATATTGTTTTTGAAATTGCTGAAATGTAGGTTTGGTTTGTAATATCTGTAAATGCCATGGAATGCCATTTTTGTCCCTGATCATTTTTTTATTTTATTTTCATCGTATTCTCCTCTTGGACATGCTCCATGACACCAGTGAAACCTAGTTACAGAAGTGACAGCAACAGTTACTTTGACAGGTTAAGTCAGGTCAAAGTCTTCCCTCCTCTCCTCTCCCCTCCCTTCTCTTTTACACTCTCCATTCCTTCAGTTCTCTTTCTCCTCTTAGCAGCTGAGGTTGCCATAGTTACAGTGGTTTTAGCACACGCACTGACAGTCAGTTGGACCTCATCAATCCTCTCTCTCTCTCTCTCTCTGTAACGCTCTTCTCTACTGGCCTGCCAGGAAGCCAAACTGCTCTACCAGAGTCCCACTACCATTTCTTATAAGTGGGCTATTTCTCAGCCTGACTATTTCCTCCAGCAAGTTTTCTCCTAAAAAAGCGTACACAGGCCCAATCATACACAGCGCTTGATGTGAAAGGCTATTGGAATTGGAAAAACCTCAGCTCTACTACTGGGTGATCTCTTTGAGTGAGAACCTAGTATGCTGTGAAGATCACACACACACAATAAAGATCACTATTATTATTATTATTATTATTATTTTTCTATTAAGAAAAGTAATGCCAATCTGTGGGATGTCTTGAGCTGCTGTCGGTCAGCGCTACTTCTTAGCCTGCTGATTGGAGTTAGCTTCTATATTTATTCCTGCAAATTGATCATGAATTCAATTAAGAGTAAATTATGATATGAAAGATCTGTAATCACCATTTTGCTGTGGATAATTAGCTATTTATCTCAGCAATCATATTTTTAAAGCATCCCTAATTAGGATAGGCACATTTTTGTCTGACTGTCGCTTATGTGCTTGATTCATGAAAGGAGCTTATAATTAACTGTGGTTTGTCTAATAAGCTTACTCCACGGTGTCTCTATGAGTAGATTTGGGGTGGGATGGGGGGGGGGTCCCAAGATCCCAAGCTTCCATCCTTCACTCTTATACACTAAGAAGGAACCCACATGAACGTTGTTTTAGTGCTGTTAAAAATGACACATGATCAGATCATTTGGAGCAGAGCTGTCCCGACGTTTCCTTTATTGCAGCCTTGTGATCGCCTATAGGAGACTATAGTGCCTATAGCGTCTATACCATGCAGGATAGCACTGCCCCTCTGAACTGCCACCTGTCTTTGGCACCCGTACATCACCCCCTACCCGTAGCACTTAAAGTCTTATTGGTACCTAAGCTTTGATTTGTCTCCATTTGTCAAATAACCCCTTTGAGGGACTTTGTTGGACGGACTTGAAATGGTTCATTATTTCCCATTCCTGTCAAAGAGAGCCGCTGAGGGTTTCTTCTGGGATCGGCGAATATAGGTGCTTCCCGTTTGAAAAGTCAGAACAAAAAAAAAACCGTGGTAACTTCTATACTCGTGTACTGTAAACTGTGGCTCACTCAAGGCCATGACGTCACAGGAGGAGATCAGATGAGCCATCTGTGGACATCAGAGGGCAGAGCTGAAGCTATTGATGTCATGATTCAGCCTTTGAATCAGTAGAAAAAAAGCCCACAGTCAAATGCAAGGGATTCCACAGACTTGTTTAAGAGGTTCAGGTATGTCAGTAAGAGTCAAAAAATGGATTTCCCCTAACGCTATTCCCCATACGCCCCTAACGTCCTACAGTCATCTGGCTCCATAAAAGTCTCTGCTGTGTTGCTGCCTCCAAACTGCTCTCTAGTGGGTGTCAGGCTCTGAATGCGCTGCTCTAAAGGACCTGTTAAGGCTGAATCCCCCAGGTGAAGGGCCTGTGGGCCACACTGCAGTAGCCATGTGAGCGCTGGGCTGCGGCAGCGAGAAGCGGTGGCGGCGGCGGCAGTGCGTGTCCCCGTTCACCGTCCCGTTAGCGCTTGTGACGGGGACCCTAACCAGACAGGTGTCCCCCGGTGACTAGTGCACAGACCACGTGCAGGAGGAGGTAGGAGGAGGGAGGAGGAGGGAGGAGCTGGAGGTGGAGCTGCTGTGGTTTACGTAAGCCCTCCTTCTTCCCATGTCACCTCTCTTCCTCCGCCACCTCCATGTCTCCACACCTCTCTCTCTCTCTCACTCTGTCTCTCTCTTTCTCTCTCACGCTCTCTCTCTCTCTCTGGCTGTTTTACTTCTCCCTGTCACTCTGCTCCCTCCTTCCTCTCTCCCGCTCCCTGTCTTTTCCCTCTCCTCCCCCCTCCTTCTGTGCTCTTCCCCACCCCACCCCACCCCACCCCACCCCCACCTTCCCCGAAATTACTGCAGCCTCTCTGAGCAGTAGGGGAATGACATCATCGGCTGTGTATCACACAGCCCAGTACACATTCACACACACGCGCACACACACACACACACACACACACACACACATATATAGAGAGGGAGGGAGGGAGGGAGAGAGAGAGCGAGCGAGCAGCACTGGATCCACGACAGGTTCCCAGGGTGACTGTCTCCTCAGGATACAGTGCACGTGTAAGAGGGATGGAGGGAGGGAGAGAGTGGGAGAGAAAGGAAGAGAGAGGGAGGGATGGAGGGAGGGAGAGAGTGGGAGAGAGCAAAACAGACAGAAAAGGAGGAAATGAAACAGAGAGAGGGGGGGGGAGTAAAGATGCGCCCATTCTCATGTTGACAGGGAGTGTGGAGAAAAGGGCTGAATGGAGCTGTGGGCAAAGCAGCCGCTGAAATAAGAATTACAGCGTGCCTCTGCCAGTTAATTATCCCACTTCACAAAGCAGTCATTAAAACGCCCTCCTCACCATCTACCACCTAATAGGCTGAATTCAACCTAAGTGAGTTAAACAAACATATAAATACATCACTGGGAGAAAGGGGAACACATAAATTAACTTTGCATGCTATGTGTATGTGTGTGAGTATGAAAGATACACACAGACATATTATGATAATCATTATCATTATCATAAAATCATATCTTTATCATAAAAACACACAATACTTAGCATACAGTACACCTACATACAAATATGTGCCCATGTACAGTATGTATAGATTATGAATGCATACACGTACACATATAGATTCAGACATATGATTATCATTATCATTATCATAAAATCATATCATCATCATAAAAACACACAATACTTAGCATACACCTACATACAGGTATGTGCCAATGTGCAGTATGTATAGATTATGAATGCATACACGTACACATATAGATTCATGTCACAGAGATGCAAGTACGTTAGAATAGAGGCCTAATAGAGGTAGGTCGGCAGAAAGTCATCTTGATCTTAAGCGTGACTTTGCTGATTTCAACTCAATTCTATGGCTGCAGCCACTCAGACACTAATCAAGACTGATTTCATGTCATCTGCAATGAACTGCCTGCCCAGTCATTCCTGTCTGGCTCTGCTGTCCTCCAACATAGAGACAAGGAGGGTATCAGGAGAGAGAGACAGACAGAGAGGAAGAGAGAGGGAGAGAGAGAGGGCAGAGATAAGAGGCACAATAAGAGGGAGAGGGAGAGGGCAGAGAAAGACACACAAGATAAGAATGAGAGGCACAGGAAGAGAGAGGGGAAGAGACAGACAGACAGACAGACAGACAGACAGACAGACAGACAGACAGACAGACACAGACAGACAGACAGACAGACAGACAGAAGCACAAGGCAGAGGCAAAGACAGGGAGAAAGAGAGAGAGAGAGATTTCCGCCAAAACCTATTTGGCGTGAGCTTTGAAGTCAAAGTAATTAGAAAGCATGAGAGTCAGCCATATGTTTAAGGCTGATAGCAAATGTAATTGACTGTAATGGTCTCAGATTTTGAAAGGGCAGGAGGGAGGCAATAACTGTAAATGAAGTTAAAGTTTAGCCTGTGCAGACTATTGACTCTGGCTCACAAGGCCCCCTGTTGTATTCCGCCACATTTGGAGGACATTACACACAAATCGAGCTCCAAAGACAGGGTACTTTGGCAAGGGAATAATTGAATATCGTTCATATTGTTTCAGAGTATCAGCATCTCACAAAGGCCTCTACTAATATGATGCCTCTAACTTCACAGACTATATTGAATGATGTTGAAATCCACTACCAAACTCCCTCACTATTCATGTTTGTTTTTAGCATAGTTATGTCCCTGTCACCATTTAAAGGGTCACTACATCATCTCTTTCTTATGGCTTCTCTTTTCATGTAGGACATTATTTTACTATTGCAACCAATAAAGACACAAGAAAGATAATATACAGTGAAAAAAGTACATGTTTTCCTGTGTTCTGAGGAGCTATTTTGCTAAATGAGTTGAAAAGTGCAAAAAAGCAACTTTTTCACAAACTTATTGGCAGAGCTAGCTAAATTGAGAATTTGATAAGCAGTGCTTAAATAAGTAGTTTAATAACAACTTTACCTTTGCCACAACATAAACTGAGGCTTGTTCTTCAGTTCAGGGAACGTACTCTGAGTCCTTATTAATGTCTGAGTCAGACTGCGATGCAGTGAGGGGGAGGCTGTTTTTACTATGCTTGTTCTCTGTGAGATGAAAGGATCTTGGGAATCAATGGAGTCTTGGTGATGCTCTCATTGTGCCTGCTCATTGTCTGTTTATTGTGCGCTACTCCAGACAGAGTAGTAACGTTATCGATTCAGGGTCTTCTTACACGTCCTGACCGTCTGAAATAACTGTGGTTTTATTCATCACAACGCAGTGCTGAGAAGTCTCTTGATAAAAACACACTGCTGTGTACCATGCAAAATATCTTTGTATTCGGCTGTCTGAAATACTGGAGCTCTTCTCTACCGACGTCACATACCTCTTAATATCACTGTTCCCCAACTTGTGTGTGTAGTAGCCGGAGAAAGAGTGTGTTTTCCCGTTGAAATGGCAGGGTGTGGGAGTGTGTGACTGCCACTGTGAGTAATCTGTGCGTCCTCTTCCTGTGATACAGCAGGAAAATGGCTCGCTCATTCCCTACTAGAGAGCCATCACTCAATCATCGCTGCCTGCACTTAGTAACCATGGCAGCCGATCCCTCAAAGAAGCCCGGCGTGTCTATGGATATGTGTGTGTGTGTGTGTATGTGTGTGTGCGTGCGTGTGTGTGTGGTATCTCCTGGGCCCAGCCATAACTCCCCCTCTTTAACACTCCACCTCAAGTGCAAGCTGCTATTAACAGGCACCCACCCACCCCTCCCCCATTCTGTTGTCACCGACAACACAAGAGCAGTCGTGTGGTTTTATGGACTGAGTTCTGGAAGGGGAGGGTAAACCAGGAAACAACACAAGACAAAACTAACAAGATAAAAGAAGTATCTGCATGCTATTGAGGTTACTCCTCTAAGATACAGTATGATGCTTGAGTCCTACTCCGGTTTCAAACTGCAGTGAATGCGCTCTGTGTGGTGACTCAGCACACTCAGAACATCAGGGGGCCGGAGGAGAAAAAAAACCCAACATAATCTTAATTACCATGTGGCCTGCGTGAAATGCATGCAGGAAGCAGGGACACTGATTGACAATCCTATGCACTGCTCTTTTCTATTAGCCTTATTCAAACCAGCACCCCCACGGAGTCATGAATACATGGAGGCTGAGTTATAAGGCAAGGTTATTTCTGGGCTGAAATCAGCCATTCCTATTATTTGCTCCATTCCAAAGGCATCTGTCTATTTGCCTATTTGCCTAATAAAAAGGTTGAGATATAAAACCAATCAAGATCAACAAAAACGACAAAAGACAGTTGGGGTCTGTATGTGTGTATTTCTCTTCTCTTGTGGCTCAACTGGTAGAGCAAGGTGCAAACCAAGATCATGAGTTTGATTCCTAGGAAACACAACATAGGCTACTGATAGCACTGCATATCTGTACTGTATTCCCCTTGGATAAAAGTGTCTCCTTAATGACTTAATGTTCTCCATGCAGGTATGACAGCGGCGGCCTCCCTGGTCTCCCTGGCCTGGGCCCTGGCCTCCTACCAGAAGGCTCTGCGCGACTCCCGCGATGACAAGAAGCCCATCAGCTACCTGGCGGTCATCATCCAGTTCTGCTGGCACTTCTTCACCATCGCGGCGCGCGTGGTGACCTTCGCCCTGTTCGCCTCGGTGTTCCAGCTCTACTTCGGCATCTTCATCGTGCTCCACTGGTGCATCATGACCTTCTGGATCGTGCACTGCGAGACGGAGTTCTGCATCACCAAGTGGGAGGAGATCGTGTTCGACATGGTGGTGGGCATCATCTACATCTTCAGCTGGTTCAACGTGAAGGAGGGTCGCACGCGCTGCCGCCTGCTCATCTACTACCTGGTGATCCTGCTGGAGAACACGGCGCTCAGCACGCTCTGGTACCTGTACCGGCTGCCGGCCAGCACCGACGCCTTCGCCGTGCCGGCCCTCTGCGTCATCTTCTCCAGCTTCCTCACCGGCGTGGTCTTCATGCTCATGTACTACGCCTTCTTCCACCCCAACGGCCCGCGCTTCGGCCGCTCCGCCAGCCTGAGCCTGGACGACCCGGCGGGCGTGGGCGCCTTCTCGACGCTGCCCACGGAGGGCGCCACCAACTCGCTGCGCTCCAACCGCGGTGGCGTCGCCGGTGCCGGTGGCCAGACGCTGCTAGCCGGGGGCGACAGGGACGGCAAGTACAGCGAGCGGGACGGCTGCGTGCCCGTGTTCCAGGTGCGGCCCACCGCCCCCTCCACGCCCTCGTCCCGCGCGCCGCGCATCGACGAGCACGTCATCAAAATAGACCTGTGCCGCAACCGCTACCCGGCCTGGGAGCGGCACGTGCTGGACCGCAGCATACGCAGGGCCATCCTGGCCGTGGACTGCTCGCCCGTGCCCCCTCGGCTCCAGTACAAGGACGACATGATGGTGCAGGAGAGGCTAGAATACGAGACCACGTTGTAGCCCCGCACTCTCCTCTCCCCTCTCTCTCCATTTACCCTTCTCTGAGGCTCTCTCCCTCAACCACCTTCTCCCAACCTCCTCCCTCCTCACCCTCCCCCGACAGGATTACAATTAGGATGGAGCACACTGGGATTTACAGCAGGACTGTGTGGCAATAAAAGGTACTTGCTTTTCCCAATACAGGTCACTCCAGCGTTCATCCATGACGTTGATTGTCATGGAGGGGAACTCAACAACAGGAAGAAGAAAAAAGAAAACAAAAAACGGGGCAGAACTTATTAATTGACAAAAAATATCAATATTTTCTAAGCAGATATTTTGTTTGGTTTACTTGATTGGCGTGGATGTGTCTGTGTGGATGTGTCTGTGTGTGTGTGTGTGTGTGTGTGTGTGTGTGTGTGTGTGTGTGTGTGTGTGTGTGTGTGTGTGTGTGTTTGTGTGTATACTTAGTTTCTACTTTTCTTTTTTTACTGGTCAGGGAATACCTTGTTTTCTAAATGGCCATTGCGCTGATAGACTACAGAAAAAAACCACAATCATCCTCAGTGTTGTAAACAACATCCACTCTCCACAAGTGAACAGAGTATAAAGTGTCAGTCGTGCAGTTATGTACTGTTTCGCTCTAATGCCCAATGCAAGCGAAAACGGACTAACTGACACAGTGTGCATTTTAACTATGCTAAACAGCCTCCAGCACCATTTCCAGATTCTGCCCAGAGACATTTTGGCTCAACTTCCATGCATGCTCACACTCACGCACATAGATACACTAACCCACGCAAATACACAGACACACACACACACAGGCCTTTCCCCTCATCATTCTGTGTGCACTTACCAACATGCATACCAAAAACATCAGAATGTTGATTTACTATGGCCACCTGTTGTTTGGAGGGAACAGAGGACCAAAAATGTTATGTTCTTGGTACAGTGTGTGTGTGTGTGTGTTTGACTCCTGTGAGTGTGCATAAGTGTGTGTGTGTGTGTGTGTGTTTGACTCCTGTGAGTGTGCATCAGTGTGTGTGTGTGTGTGACTACTGGTAAATGTGAATGAGATGTCCTGACAGGTGAAACTGGCAAACTGAGCCCACGTGTCATCAGCAACCTCATCCCAGTGCCAAATGCTCTCGGTCTCTTCACTGGACCCTTGTGAACTCTTCACTGGACCCTTGTGAACTCCTGCTGTGTGGGGTTCCTGCCACTGACTGCACTGTACATAGGAAAAGACAGGGCAGAATTTCTACTTGAATCCTGTACAAAACAAACAAACAAACAAACAAACGACGTGTGAAAGGGTGTGGTCGTTTCCCACCTCATATCAAGCAACAACATCAAAAGAAAAGAAAAAAAAACTAAAACGGGGAAAGTAAAAACATGGAACAAGAAGAGGTGGAATGTGAGTGGAGAAAAAAGGCTGGAGGAGAGACACCTCGTCTTAATCTCGCCTGGGGGAAGGCAACAGGCCAAGAACTTCACTTAACCAACGCAAAAACACTCACAGGCAGCTCCCACTCCCGGTCCAGCCTCCGAGCTGACGGCTGCCATCTGACCACTGGTTATGTCTACCGATCTGGACCATGACACAGACGCGCACACACAGGTGGACTAAGAATAGGAGTGGATGTGGACAGTTAATCACAGGCAAGCAGATGACTGGACAGCCAGCCGGACCAAGGCAACAAGCTCGGATGGCAAAAACTAAACTACACCACACTTACACTACACTTCACTGAAGTGTCAGGTGCAGCCGTTGTGTCCCTGAGATAAAAGATAGTGTCCTCTGTTCTTGGAGTGCTACTCTGGTTACTCTCGGGACACATACACATGTATGTGTGTGTGTGTGTGTGTGTGTGTGTGTGTGTGTGTGTGTGTGTGGTGTGTGTAGTGTGTGTGTGTGTGTGTGTGAGAGAGAGAGAGAGACAGAGAAAACACATGCAAATGCCCCTCATAGTGGATACTGACTTCACTTCATCCAAATGTTCAGCAGTTACCCTACAGCCTTCATCTGTTCCTCTGCCTTCATCGTTCACACCAACACATAGCCAGTTCCCATGTCACAAATCGCTGGCGCCAGTCTGACCCACTCTGCTGAGGAGGTGAAAGTCCATCCTCTTTCAGTCTGCCAAAGTATCTAAAGTGTGTATGCTTCTCTCTTTCCTTTGCAAGTTAGTAGCGCTTTATTATGTGATTCCAGTGTGAAGGGTAGAAAACACAAAAGATGAGGGAGAGAAAAAAAAAGAAGCACAATGTTGGTGGCATGAAAGACATTAGGCCACAGTGATCCTGTAAATGTCCTGCGGTGACTTGTACTGCAACTTTTACAAGCAGGAGATGTGTGTGTGTGTGTATGGGGAGGGGTGGGGTTTAAATGGTACTGTAAAAAGCAGCTAGATGTGCCTGTTGTGGTCTGTGGATTCTATCACCATTACATGGTTTAGAGAAAGATCGGACAGATGTTACTTCAGGCTCAGATGCTTCTGACTGAAGTCTGCAACCAAAATGTACTTCACTGTTAACTCAAGTCCTTTGCCTTTTCATATGAGGTAGACCGTTTCAGTTTAAATCCCGCTGTGCCATTGAACTTTACAAAAGACATATCTTTTACTAGATGTGCAATTAGTAAAAAAAACAAGCTTATTTACTTTACTTATTCATATAAATAGTGTTTGGTGTAGTCTTTTGTTCATGTTTTTATCCCTACAACAATCAATTGTCCAGATCAGGCACATTAATCTAGACACCCAGGATTGCTGCACTTCGTCAATCAGATTGACCCAAGCACAGATAATTCAAATGTTATCAGTAATTTGCTTTAATTTCAATTCTTTTTTTTACATTTATTCTCATTTGTTTGTTTCAGTGGACTTAAAAAGTTGTTTCTCAAGATAGACAGTGCCGTGGCCTCGTAAATAATGTGGTACTACTGCGCACAGGAACATGCAGGAGAAGATGTTGACTTGGAGCGGTTGGTGTGAAAGGAGTCATTTGATCTCTTCCTTTAACGAGGATTACTCACTAGCAGCCGGTCAGAGGTCAGTTGATACTACCACTGTCTGCCAACGCTCATTGCATGGAAGGGGTTGGGTGGTGGGGTGGGGTGGGGGGGTGATGCAAGAGTAACCAGCTGGATGCAAATTGGGGTTAGTGTTTTAGACTCAAGTAGGAATGATCTTGTCTTGACTGCATATTTGGATCATCGTGTTTTTGTGTCAGATTGTTACGTCTTGTCTTATTTGTTAAGGTTTCCCCACTGAAGCTTCCAACTGTAGCACAGACACCAAAGCAGTCCTGATAATCCTGAAAAAAACACAAATTTGAGTGTTGAACGAACTGGATTGAGTGGTGAAAGAAACGAAATTGCATACCATGGACTAGCATGGACTATCACTGCTTTTATATAATGAATATTGGGTTCATTTCATTTGTGTAGCATACAGTACTACTGTAATAATAGAACATTTTAAAATACACAATTTATGCCACACATTTATCTTAGAAAATCAGATATTCAGCAAGAATATGACTCCTACGAACCTATGATCATTAATCAGTTTACCATGTAAGAATGTTGTACTGATTTTTTTTTGCTGTGGCCAGTGGTATATTTGTGTTGGAAGGTTTAGCATTGGCACCACTGCGCTCTGGATCTGCTTCTGAATGTCATTACTGCGATCTCGGCATTGCCTCTCCAAGCACAACATCTCATACATAATGCACTGAAATCTCATTTCCAGTGTCATCCTGTGAGCCCTGCCTCACACACTCCTGCTGATCCTGCTGGACTGCGTGTCACGATGCCAAGGCCAAAGATAGCCTGGGCTTTTGTTTTGGATCCATGGTGATGCAGTGTATTCAGTGTTCTGTGAAATTCAGCCTTTTTCAACCAGTTTGTGATGTCGGTTTGTTGAGTTAAAGTAGTCAAGTATAATCACTGGTGGATGGTTAAATGTGCACAAGTGTTCACAGTCAGTCTAGGATTTTGTATTCACTCAAGATATGAACCATAAATTGATGCACCATCAGTGACAGGAATATGTGAGCGTGCTCACCCGAGTCTGTAGTAAGGCTGCTGCTCTGTGCACTGCTGACAGAAATGATAAGGTACCCTGATAACAGACTGGGCGACCCATATTTCAATAGGTCAAGAAATCACAGAAATGTACAAATGGGTTCAGTTGATGTTCATGCTAAGTCTTCTTTGTGTTTTTTTTTTTTGTGTGTGTTGCCATATTTCTGTCACGTTTCATGGTTATCTATCATTTCCATTCCAGTGCAAAATTGGTGCATATACCTACCTCAGTATGGTTTGTTCAGCAGAACACTGTTCACCTTCAGATGACTGTGTATATGTGTGATCATAGCATATCTCTCTTCTGTGATGGAGAGTATACTTCAAGGGGAGAGTACGTGGTAAAGGCTTCAAGCGTGCAGTGGTGTTGAGGGATCCCATTTTATGATCAGGTGGGCATCAGTGAAACCGATATCGATGAGAGGAGACCCCCCCTCACTGAATCAAAGTCAGGGGGAGAGCACTGATTAACATTGTGGGGGGGAGAGCACTGATTAACATTGTAACCATCTGAGCTGCTTATCCAAGTTTAGTTTGCCTTAAGAAATGTGTCTGCACTTGTGTTGTCTGATTTACAGGGACTGCATGACCTTCCGAGGCCAGTAGGTTTAGAGTCAAAAGTGGTGTGACAATGATATCCCTGGTCTTAGTCCACTCTTGCTTTATCCTCTAATAGAGTTGCTTAGTCACTGTGCTCATGCTATGGTCCTTCCCCTGGGATAATGACCATCTGATCAGCGTTGACTGTACGCAGAGCCCACAAACACATTTTCAACCAATTTGAGCTTTTAGTCACAGTTTGGCATCGGTCACAGTCGTGTCTAAAAATAGAGCCATGCACTATTCACACTGAAAGCAGAATGAAACATTTACTGTGTTGGTACATTCTTATTTATTCAGACGATTTTGAAATTTCATTTTCATATATGTTATGATATAATGGTAATAGAATAATGTTCATGAGAAAAACCCTAAAAGACAACATTGCTACATTGTCATTATTTGCTTATTTCCATAGAAGATTATGGTTAACTGATGGCTATGCTAGCTTGAACACTGCATTAGTAAAAGCACAGTAATTCATACATTTGGGAGTGATGGTTTTCTGTACTTTCTGATCTACGGTAATAGCATAATGTACAGACGTACTTGGTATTTCAGTTGCAATGGAAACTCACAATAACAAATTGAAAAATGGCTATTTAACTGTAAATAAATGTATGCAAATGTACATGTTAAAAAAAGAACATTCCTCTCTAAGTCCTGATTGTGAAGGGTGTCTATTGACTAGAGATCAGCGCCACAAGATGGCAGTTACATATGATGTAATACAGATTAAAATAGTGTGGTGTATGTGATGTACCTAAAAGACGAAAAAAAATGCAAAAATATAAAAAAAACTGTTTATTATTGGTCTTTCGAGTAAGTTGCATTGTGTGATGAAAGTCTGAAGTGCTTCAAATGCATTCAAATATGTTAATCGAATTTTATTGTAAATTAAGTAAAATCAAAAAGAACATGACATTTTTGTATATATTGGATTTTTGTAAATTTTTATTTGATTCTAATGCAACACAAAGTACCAAAATTCATTGAATAAAAGTACACTGTGGTCATTTTCTCAGACTCCTGCCCAGTTCATTGAGGTTCCACGCTGTTACGCTGGAAAGGCTTCCTGGATGCTGTGCCATGTATACCTGCAGAGTAATGCTGCTATGCGGTCGAAGTACAGTGCAAACCTTGCGTGAAGTTTTGTGCTTGAGCCATTGGGCAGAGAGAAGCTTTATTTGGGAGACAGGAGGTCAGCTGGGAACACTGGGAAAGAAACACGTAAAAAGAAGCATTATAGTGAGGCTGAAATCGACCTTCTGCTGGAAGAGCAGATGCGGGCCAAAACATTGTTTCGAAAGCCTGTCTGGTGGCGTAATGGCAAAAGCAAAGTATGTGACATGGTAGTAGACACGAAGTAGACCGAAGCCCCAGCGATGTAATTGCATTCTTCAATCACTGTCTTTCACTGATAGCCTATGACTTACAGTTCATATAGAGCAGTACTGTAATAGTGGAAACAACTCTTCAGGAACAGTAACATCTATGTATGCCTTCTATAAGAATACTTTTCTTATTCAAGCATATAACTTCATTTGTCTGTCCAAATACAGCATATTTCTATCTACAGTGATCTAAATTACTGTAAGTTAGGTTTTGAACTGAAAGTTAACTGTTTTGAACAGAGTATCTAAAGTTTAGATTCTAAACATTGCGAAAAAATGCTGTAGTTGCACAGCGTTTTGCTGGTAGTGAACATTGACTGGGACAGGTATCCATGAATTTTGGAATAAGGTGTCATTGACTACATTTGTATCTTAGCATAGGGGCAAGTATCCACAGTTTGGTTCACATGGTCTACTGGTATGCTCGATGTGTTAAGGGAATGTGTACATGGTATTGATACAAGAGTTAAAATGATTGGAAAAAACTGTAAAAACAAATCCATACTCACAGCAGTTGTCTCAAATTCTTCTATTAGCAGACTAGCTTGACTGCAAAAAGAAAAAAAAAATAATATCCAAACACTTAAATGGGAAAACAGGTGTTTCTACCACGATAGCGATAAGTTATGATGTTCTTATACCTGCCATGATGATAGACACAGGAAAGAGGGGACAACACAGTGTGTGTGTGTGTGTGTGTGTGTGTGTGTGTGTGTGTGTGTGTGTGTGTCTGTGTCTGTGTGTGTGTGTGTGTGTGTGTGTGTGTGTGTGTGCGTGTGCGTGTGTCACCATATGAACTAGACATATCCAAACCATCGGTTCAGGCTATTCAGGGTAAGGGACAGGGACCTTTTCCCACAAGAAAGAGGTAGAAGTTTGCATATTCGAAGCATTTATCTTCCTCCTTTCTCAAATTGTCCTCCACATTCAGCATGTTAATGCTAATTCAAAATAGGTGAAAACATTGGCACATTTGCTTTGGAAGTTACATGGCTTGATAACTGTAAATGTACCTAGTTGTTAAATGAATGTGAATGCTTTGTGTGAAGTTGAATGTGGACAGAAAATATCTTTGTCAACTGTTTACTTACTCTGAGTAGATGACATTTGTATATTGGTGTGAGATTTTGGTGAAAGTTCAGATGACACTCCATATTTCATGGGAAGGGTTTGAGTGACAACATTGCTACCTCTCATTATGTGACTGCCACTCTGTCTAAGAGTTTTCTGGTAAGATCATCGCTACAACCCATCAGGAATGTTAATCAATCTTTAAAATGTGTTTTGCAAACGCTGTGTGCGTCAGTGGATACCATAGAAGGGATCCAGATAGGTTAAGGCAATGTTTCTCCCTGTAGCCTTGCACTACAGCTTGCCTGACCTTCAGAATAGAACATCATATCTCTTGTGCTGTTGTTTTCACTAGTCCTAAAATGGTCTTTTTCTGAATTTGTAGTTGCTGTGTGAAACTGAGATACACCATCTAAGTCCCTTCAGTGGTATAATTGCAGGTTTCTCGGAAACTCTGGAGAGAGCCACAAGAGAGATGGAGAGACACTGCAGAGAGAAACATCACAGGGCTCTCGCAAGGACACCCATTTGTTCAGGCTAAAGGCCTTTTTAAAATGTTAAAGTTATTCTTAGTTATTGGGCATTAGAATCTGAAATAGTCAATTACACCTTAGACCTGGGACAGAACGATTTAGTTAAAGGACTGCAAAAAACTCTGGCCTTAAGATTTTCAGGCAGCTTCAAGGCAAGCCTTTTTTAGCATCTTAATTTGACCACTAGAACTCATCATCGTCATTGCTAGATAGCTAATTTAGGCAGGCTACCCAGCTAACATATCCAGTATATGTCTGGACAGTATCACCAAGAATAAAATCCTTGTGTCTCCTATTTACTGGAAACCTGTCTATACAGAGTAGGACGTACAGGATTCATCCTAATCAATCCTAAAACGTGAGGTATCCTATATGTACAGGTGCAAAACAAAGGCCTTTCAATCTGGACTCATTCCAAAGCAGTAACTGACCTTAACACCTGAGAGGTTGTAGACAGGAATAACTGTGTTAGTCCACTATCAGGGGTGTTGTGTTGAAGACTGACAACATCAGTGAATAATGTTCTACACATGAAAGAATGAGAAGGAAATTGATTTAAATCACATTCCACTTACCAGGCCTCTACCAGCCAGGAAGAACTCTTTAAATTCTGCCTTGAAATGCCTTTGATACAAAGGGTTGTACAGTCAACAGTGAACTGCAAATCATCACAATAATAAAGAAGCGATATTCTTACCTGTCTTGAAAAGGTATGAGCACCATGTGCAATACCCGCGTGTGGTGAGGGGTGATGAATGCAAAGGATTATGGTTAATTGACTTAATTTAACTGGTTAAAAACAAAGTTGATGTTCCGTTTGCATCTTTAAAGACCTAATTACATTCCTTGTGGATGACATAGAAAGCACCACTCTTGTTTTGTCATTTTGATTAGCATTTTCTGTACATATATGACATGTTAGTGTTCATGTCATTGGTTAAAAAGATCCCGATTTTATGGATATTCAGAACATTATGTGATCTTGGTGGTTACATTACATTGTGTTTTTAGCCACAAAAGTTTGCAGTTCTGCCAAACATACAGTTGGGAGTGTACACTGAAAATTAAAACAAAAATCTGTGAATGTTACTCAAAATAAGACCTCCAGGTCTATTTCTTAATGCTGGTTTCCCAGGCTGTCTGTTGCTATTACCTGCAATTAAGTTACTTGGGAGCCAAAGTGCTGTTAATAAAAATGAAATGAAACATGAAAATGAAAACATCAGGTTTTGGTCTATCGGATTTTTCGGCTGTGCGTAACGAGAACCTGCATCCGCAGTGCATACACCCTAACCACACCCGCCTGCTCCTGAAGATAGCGACTTTCACGCAAACCCGCATTGAGAGCAGCGTACTCATTCTGCCCTCAGTGAAAGTGTCGCAGGAAGAACCTATGAGGGGACACATGACCTTACTGATGCAGTGGATACTTTCGGGATAGGTTATCACGTGCGTCACATTGAAATGTCATACCACAGTAAATCAATCATTGCATTAAAGTTCTCCTGACTATTACTGAGATGTGCATCGGAAACCTTCACATTTTAATTGACTTGTCTTGTGCGTCCGTTTGCCGAGCACCATGTTATCATAGTTGTCTCACTTTATCATATAGTGACGAGTAGGCGACGGTTCATCTTGTAGTCTGTATTATCTTAGTTAACAGTGATAAGAAGCTGGAGAAGAGGCTTTTCCTATCTGAACAATCATGTTTCGTTTGTTGACGTCTGAAAAATTGGCTACATTATACACAGTGGTGGAGGAAGTACTGAAGTTTAGTACTTAAGTAAAAGTACAAGTACCCAGGAAGATAAAAGTAAAAGTAAAATTACTACATCAACAATCCTACTCAAGTAAAAGTAAAAAGTACTTACTTTTAAATTTACTTTAAGTATTAAAAGTAAAAGTACTCACGCAATGGGTTGTCTCTCAATGTCTAGGCTGTGCCATTTTGATAAAGAAATAGCTACTGGTAATAAATGCATCTACAGATGTCACTACTAGTAATAATTATAAGCAACAACATTTGTTAATTGGAAAGGTTGGTGTAGGCTACTTATTGTGCCTACCATCTGTAATACTGTTCACACTATATCTTACAATTCTGCGGATGACAAGTTATCTACCAGGGATTATTTGCAATGTTAATACCATTAAGCCAAACCAATAAAGACACCATGTGATATCTTTAAATCTTTTATTTAATTATAAACGTGTAAAAAAGGGAAAGATGGAACATAAAAAACAAATGTGATTGTAAAACTGGACAGAACAAGGCACGCTAGCTTGACATAGCTAACCTACCAGCTTTATCTTACCACTACGTTAAATATATAATGAAGGTCCAATCATGTTTTTTTTATGCTTTTCGCTAGATAACATTATAATATCATGTCAGTAAACGAATTAAATACATATATCAATATTCAAAAGTCAGGGACATTAACTTAGCCTAGCAATCACTCTGCTTACCTCGATATGTATACTTTAAATTTGAGGGCGAATTATTGAAGGCTAGCAACTCCTTTTTTTGAGGGAGACAGGAAACGCATTGAAACCTCCAGGAGTCATTCTTGGGGCCTTTGAACTCGAACATATCTTTTAAATAGGGCCAAGGGTGGCTCATATCAGAGGGCTCAGTTCAGGCCGACTCTGGATCCATGTTGAATAGGCAGTAGTCAGGCTGAATGTTCAACTATAACAGGCAAAGCTACCGCTAGTGCTGCTGCCAAACGCGCACTCTGATATCATTGGAGTTGATAGAGCCACCTGATTGGTTTAAACTTCCAAAACAGCAACGCAATCCATAGTTTTGTGTAGGCAACATTTTGGCGAAACTATGTTCATAAAATGTAACGAGTAACAGCACATATTGTAGAAATGTAGCGGAGTAAAAGTATAGATAATAGCAAAAAAATGTAATGGAGTAAAAGTAAATGTATGCACTATTATTTTTACTTAAGTAAAGTACAGATACGTAAAAAGTAAAAATACTTCGTTACATTCCACCACTAATTATACAGCACATCATGAACTGGAAATAAACACTCCGGGGTGAAACTGCTTTTCATCGTGTGATTGGTCAGATATGTTCATAGATGTATGGTCTGGGCAAGTTTCACTTTCTTATAAATAGACACATGTCATCTTATACCGAGCGACTTCAACTCCTCTGAGGACTTCAAAACATCTCAACATTTCAGTAGTAAGTATGCTTTCAGTGCTTCTTGAATCTATAGATCTTGTACTCTTCATTTCTCATCAGTAAATGCAGTATTATACTAGTAACTAAGTATTATACTACTTACTTCCTCTAATAGCATTAACAAGATCACATATTTTAGAATTGATTAATGTATGCTTTATCCAGCATGAGGGTAGGAACTGGAATGTGTTAAATGAATGATGGACTTTTACTATGAAATTAACGATGGGCATTTGTTCTGTAGGCACAATCAGCATCATTCCCCTCATCATCGCCATGGCTGAATGGACAGAGTGCATGAATTTTGGCATTACTATTGCCAGGCAAGCCAGCAAGGTAGGAGGTCACATTCCCTTAATATGGTGTTCAGACTGTTATAAGTGTCTGTGTTTGGTGTAATGACTTATGCACCACGATATTATAGGTCATTCTGGAGGCATTTAGAGCAAAAAAAGATGTGAGCTCCCCGGCTGACTTGGTGACAGAAACAGACCAGAGGTAGGAGAAGATGCTCATCTCCCGCATTAGGGAGAGATATCCCACGCATAAGTATGCCTTATTCTGGCATTAATCATATTCTGACAGAACAGTAGTATGACTTCCAATAACTAGTGTTCTAAAATGTCACGCAGATGATAAATGGCAAAGTGCCTGCCAAGTACTGTAGATGATAAACTTCCTATATAAACATCATTCACTGAACATGTAATCATCAGTGAGGATTCCAAAGGTTTGGAAGGAGTAAACTGAGGATCACAAGTTGGACTATGAATCTTCTTGAACTGTGGAACTAGATCTTTTCATAATGTTACCAGGCACCAGTGACATGTGTGTTGAGTGTGCGGTGCCCTTGATATGACCACACAGGTTAATTGGGGAGGAGTCAGTGGCTGCAGGTGAAAAGCTTGATCTGAGCGATTCCCCTACCTGGTTCATAGCCCCTATTGATGGCACTGTCTGCTTCTTTTACCCACTGAAAGAACAAGTCTGTTGAATTTACATAAATTAAGTATGTACGTCGGTTGCACGCAATAAAATCAGTTTTGCCAACATGAATCTTTCATTGAAATATACTGAACAATTTTACATTAGACACACATGATTTTATTACACAATTTAATCACAAAGCTGATGGAGATAACTTCAAAACACTGTTAATGACTTCAGAATATATTAATCAAGTGCCTTGTATTACTATATACCTTGTATGAATCATATGCTTATGTAAGCAGGAACATGGCTTTTCTGTGTTTCTGCGTGTGTGTAACTTAGATTATTAGGTGCCACTTAGTCTGCATATGTACAGTAGCATGTTTAGACCAGAGGTGATAAGAAGGGGCTTGTGCAAAACATCCATCGTTGCAAGACAGGGAGCCTCGGACGTCAGAGATCCACCACGTGGTTATCCCAGCTGAATGCTAAACTTCTGTCTATATAAACCTTGTGTGATGTGTTTATCATGGCTTCACTTTCTGCCTTGTGCTGTGAGTGAGCCCGATTGCAATTGTTGTTGTTTGTCTGATAAATATACTTATATGCAGCTCCGGACCCTGAGGTAACAAGAGTGAATTTTCACCTAACAGTTTTCATGTTCAACAAACAATCTGTATATGTAGTTTTTATGCTAGGGCCATATGATTCAATGTATTTTTCATGTTTAATGTACTATATTCATTCAGAATGTGTTAAATTGACATCTCTAATTTAAGTGGTATGGTATGAATATCAATATTATATCAGTTTTACAATAAACACAAAATTCCTTAAATGTCTACAAATGTACAAAATAAGCACCAGATCACACTGAACAGAAGTCAAGTCCCTTTGAACTTTTTTATTTTTGCGGAATTGCAAAAGTGCAAAATAAATTGCTTTTTCAGTGCATTATATAGAAAATTAAAATAATGGTCTGACAGTTCAGACGTGGATTTCACTCATGTGTGAATTATTCAAATTGTTTACGTGATTTTATTGAGCGAAACATTAATTTGGCCTTTCACCATTAGCCCTAATGGTGACGGTGGTGGTGACGATGATGACGAAACTGCGTGTCGGCGCTCTGAGAGTTCCGAATTCCTGCAGTACTCCAGTATTGCCACAAGGAAACATGCTTACGCCAAGTTGAATGACGAGATACGTACTTTTCCACGTCAAAGATGGTTTTTAATAAATCTGTACTTTGACGTGGATTTGATCGCACGAACACTCCTAAGATCAAATCTGTGCGTAAGAACGTTTTATAAATGAGGGCCACTCTCCTCAGGCACAAGAAACTTACAATAGGATGGCCTTGGGAGTTGAGCATTTCAATACCACACACACACAGTTTGGATCCTACTGGCAACACTGTGTGCCTTTGAGCAATTGCAGGAGGGTAAATCAACAGTTCAGCATTTCCAATATTTATCTTGAACACACTTTGAACAAATGATTGAACTATTGTTCAGGCTACGGGAAGCATTTCCATAATGTAGCTGTGATGGCACATAGAATAGAAAAGAATAGAATAGAATAGAAAAGCCTTTATTGTCATTGTATTTATACAACGGAATTTTAGGTACTTCTCCTATTGGTGTGACGAGGGACAACATATAACACAACAACAACATATAACATAACAATACTACAACTATCCAAAAACAGTAGGAACAGCCCAAAAATAAATAAATATATACATTAAGAGTAGAACAAAGTGCGGTGGCATAGACTAAAGTACTTCAATAAATACATCAATTAATACAGCTTTGTTTATGCACATGTGTAAGGTGACTGAGATGGTATGTGACTTGTAGTCAATAAAGTGCTTAGTGTTTAGTGCATGTCGGTATTTAGAGTTCTGATGGCCGTCTAAAGCAGGGGTGTCAAACTAATTTTAGTTAAGGGGCCACATACTGCCCACTTTGATCTCAAGTGGGCCAGACCAGTAAAATCATAGCATAATAACGTATACATACATACATGTTTAAATCATTGGTGAAGGTTTTTGGATGATTAAACCCTATTTTAAGGTCTTTCTACAATAAACTAGAAACATAAAGACCAAAAACTCAGACATCAGCCCACTGTTTATCTGCCTGGGCTCTCCTCTGCAGATTCCCTCGCAAGCAATTACTGGATCGATTAAAAAAAATTACAAAACCTTTGTACTCATAAACCTCAATATCCTTAAGAGATATTCTGATTCACAACCCTTGAAATTTATTAAGAAAAGCTACTTTTATAGAAATGCAATTTATGTCTTTCAGTAATTTTCACACTTAGCAAAGTCATCCGGCGGGCCGAGCTGGACCCCCTGGTGGGCCGGATGTTTGACACCCCTGCTCTAAAGGATCTGTACCGTCTGCCTGAGGGCAGGAGAGTAAACAGGTGGTGGCCTGGGTGAGAGGAGTCTTTAAAGATGTTATTGGCCCTGCTAAGGTAGCGGGAGCGGGCAATGGATTCCAGGGAGGGCAGTGAGCAGCCAGTGATTTTTTGTGCTGTGTTGATGACCCTTTGGAGGGCTCTCTTGTCTGCTGCAGTGCAACCGGAGTACCACGCCGAGATGCAGTAGGTTAGTACACTTTCGATAGTGGTGCGGTAGAAGGCCACCATCAGTTTACATTCCAGGTTGTTTTTCCTGAGTACCCCATTACATGATGTCTTATAATGTAGACGTGATGGCACATACCCTAGTACATGTTGTCTTATAATGTAGCCGTGATCACATACCCCAGTACATGTTGTCTTATAATGTAGCCGTGATCACATACCCCAGTACATGTTGTCTTATAATGTAGCCGTGATGGCACATATCCCAGTACATGATGTCTTATAATGTAGCCGTGATGGCACATACCCCAGTACATGTTGTCTTATAATTAACACAAATGTTCTGATCCATTACATCACACCACAACTGTTAATGAAACAACACACTCAAAAGATGTATAAAAATAGGTTTTAATTATTCAACATTTCTTGATTTACAGTTAATGCACTGAGGTCCTCAGTAAATAGCAGAGATTCATAAGGGGCCAATACCAAGTTCTCATCGTACATAAACACATCGTTAACTCCACGATATGCACATTGAAGTGTGACCATCTAGCCAGTGTAATGAGTGTGTGCTTCTGAGTCACATATGTATAACTTAAAATAAAATCACAAACATCTCATCGTCCTTCAGAGCATGTGAGGGGAGATATGCTTCTCACAAGAGGCCAAACAGTGTTAGAGTCAGCTTGCTTAACGTGGTCCTTTTACTAGTCGGTCTTCTGCACTGTTGTTACCAGGCGATTCACAGTAAATTGTGAACACAGAAAGTGGCTAGGCTTCATTCAAAAAATATTTAAAACAGGATTTCTCTAAAAAAGCATTTCCCTCATTAGAATATACTTCACTGCACTCTGAATGTGCAGTAGGAATGCAAATTCTGACAGCAGAGCAGAATATACTTGAATCATCATTGTACCACAGTGCCACAATGGCCAGCTCAGAGCTTCATAAAACCATGGCAGTTGACTAGTTCCCCACTGTATTGCACTAGTCAGTGACACAGTGATACAAATGGTTATTTCCCAAGCATTTACAGATGTGACAATATTTTTGAAAAGGGGACAAAATTGGTAGCATTTGTTATAGAACTGACAACTTTACAAATACACCACATGCAAACCTCATCAAACAGCTGATTTTTGTAAAATATAAATGTATTCAAATGTTGTATGCATCACCTGACTGGGAATCATTGAGATTGAGTGCTTTCTAACAGATATAAAATAGTGCATTTATTACTTAATTATTTGGGGTGGAGGGAGGGGGTGAATCAAGCTCAACATGAATTTAACTAACAGGTTGACTCAGTACACTGTATTTTACAATACATTTCACACTGGTAGAGTACAGGTCTGTTTTTCACCAATTCAGTCATTCAGACAGACCCATTTAAAAAACACTGACCTCTTTTTTGAAGTTGGACATTTATAAAATAAACATAAGGCTCTTCACAAAATAAACTGATTTGGCAGTGGTCCTGAACAGATCAAAGTGTGCAAATAAATTAAAGACCGATCTCCAAATGACGACAAACACACACACACGCACGCGCGCGCGCGCGCGCACACACACACACACACACACACACACACACACGATTGCTTAAATTACTTAGGCCATGCACACTAGACTCGGGGCAGCCGTGGCCCTAAAGGTTAGAGAAGCGGGCTCGTGACCGAAAGGGCGCCAGAGTCTGATCCCCTGGTCTGTCAGGGGGAGTGGATACAGAGCACTTCCCCCTTCCTCAAGGTCCACGGCTGAAGTGCCCCTCACCTAAGCCCACCTAACCCCTCAACTGCTCCCCAGGCAGGGCACTGCTGCTGGCCCCTGCTCCTAGTGTGTGTGTGTGTGTGTGTTTATTGCTCTAGTAAAGGATGGGTCAAATGCAGAGGCTCAATTTCACTGCATGTGACAAATAGAATCAGTCATTGTGGTCTGTAGACACACCTTATTAGATATGTGGGTTTGTGACGCATAGACAGCTACACGTTAGGGCTCCTGTGCCATATCAGTAACTTATCAATCCTTAGTAACGATGCCCACTCTTAGTACTGAATTAACATTGATCTGATACATAGAAAGTGACTAGGCTTCTTTCGTCCGTCTGTGGAATCGCTCTAAAAGAGCTCGAAGGATGTTACCCGGGATTTTTTGGTGTTGATCTATAAGTGCTTGCACAGCCTCTTGCACCTGCAAGACATAAATGTTCAAAAATGTTCAAAACACAAGCAATTTCTGATTTATATTAATTTCAAAAAATAAGAGAAAGCCACTCGCCTTTTCTGCCAACTCTGCCGCGGTAAGTCTGGGGTCATATGGAATTGGGTCACCGAGGAAGGTGCGAAATTTTACTGGGAAACCTCCATACACAGGAGCGCAGGGAAAGCGAAATCTTTCATACAACCATCTGAACAATCCTGAAACACACATTAAAAAGAAAACTCATCATCTCTGGTGCAAATCCATTTATTTGTAATGATGAAAGACAATGTGATTGACAGAAAGATAATTGACTCACTTAGTGTTCCTAGAGAGCGAAATCCTTCTCGTACATTCTGTGTAAACATAGGAATTATTGGCTGCGGAGAGAAAAACGAGAGCAGGAATGAAAAAAACTAAATACAGATTCTAAAAATAAATGGTTAAAATCATACGAGTAAAGAACTTCACCTACCACTTTGGAGTCGATGGCCACTTGAGCGAAACCCTTGCGCTTGCCCCAAATCAGGGGGTAGGTCTCGTCACTGAGGAGCGCCTCCCGCACGCCGCCAGGGGAGATGCCCAGCAGGTGGCCGCTGCGCAGGGCCTTCACACACTCCTCCTGCGGCCCGTGGATCACGCTGAACACCTCCAGCAGCAACTTGAAGCCTGAAAGCAGAGACACACACACACATATAAACACACACACACACACACACACACACACACACACACACACACACACACACACACACACACACACACACACACACACACACACACACACACACACACACACACACACACACGCACAAACACACGCACAAACACACACACAAACGCACAAACACACACACAAACGCACACACACAAACCCACACATAAACACACACACATAAACAAACACACACAAACACACAGGTGTGAAACGGCAATGCTTCATTCAGAGAGGGAGAAAACTAACATGAGTGTGGAAATCTTTGAGTAGATATGGAAAAGCCATATAACCAGGTGGTTCTTCTCTTCCCCAACATGAACTGCTCCTGCCTCTTATTCATATTATGTGCATGATGCACACTTAAATGAAATTTGCCACTTTTGACAGCTTTAATTTATATAGCGACAAAACAATAAAATTGACACTAGATCGTTTCAACTTGTCTTGCTATAATGTATTATTGCTGTGCATTCTTTCTTAGAAATAGATTAATCCAAAAGTTTAGGTAGTGTCCTACATTAATATGTATACTTAGTAATGGCAATGATAACAAGAAGAAAGTTATTCAAGTGAATTTTCGGGACAAATGCATGAAAACAATTGTCCTATGAGGACCACGTGGATATTGGAATTTCATCCCCAACACTCTCTAAGAAGACAGACGTTTGATACTTACCAGGAACATTGAACAAGAAGTGATCTGCCACAGAATGACAGGTCCGTCCCTTTCGAATGATTAAACTTGCCAGGAAGTAATAATAATCAATGGGAATAGCCCCGTGGTAGTAGACTATAAGGGCAGGCCCTTCATCTGGAATCTTTTCTAATCCATGTATCTCATAACCTGGAGGGATCAATTCAATTATTAATCATTCAGAAATGTATAAGGAAGCTCAGTGATACATTAACATATCTGTTGACCGTTATGGGATTTTAAACAGTACATATATGGTATAATATGGTCAACTGTAATAACATCCAGATTATTTCTGTCTTTATTCTTGTAGAACCTACTACATATCACAACATGTCCTGTTATCATGAGTGTACACACATTCACACACACACACACACACACACACACACACACACACACACACACACACACACACACACACACACACACACACACACACACACACAAACACACACAGTAAATACCATGCCATATGGCTCCGTGTCCATCCCACAGAGTGGCCAGGGTTTTCCTTGCGCCATCCCACAGGTTGTTGGAATAGGCCTCCCTGAGTTGGATCTTGCGCTTGTATATATGCAGGAAGAGTATGGAGAGATACACGAGGATAACGATGAGGAACGGTAAGATGAAGACGATGGCCAGAGGCGTGAACACCCACACTAGGTACTCCAGGTAGCTGAGGTAGTCCTCCAGGTGTCCCAGCCCGGCCCACTCCTCCCAGACGCGAATCATACACGATATGAAGCCGATGGTGCCATTCCCTGACAGGCAGGATTCGTTCCCATTGGACATGCTGCTTCACGGTTAGCCGCTCCCGATAGATGCTGGGTTGAGCAAGATTACCATCTGCCACCGGGCAGACCTGAAATTTCACAATGAGGTAAGTAAGGTGTACAAGTGTTTTCTGCGGACCATATGCTGGGCGATGGTGTCAAATCAGAGTCAACGGAGTTTGGATTTCGAATACAAATGAATTTATGACACTTGGAACACATAGCAACAAAAAACATGATATCATTTGTTACTGAAAGTTCTAACACTGATTTGAGGTTCGGGAGGAAAGTGTGTCTTTGACCACTAAAAGTGCTGTAGCTACAGTACAGTCCACACCACTGATTTTGTTAATAGTAATAAACAGGAAACATACTGTGCCAAATAGGCTTGATCAGGGTAAGTCTGCCTAATCCTTACTGCAAAAGTTAAAGATCGAAAGTTCCCATCAACGTCAGTGGTGAGTTATGGGTTGGATCGCATTTTTAATACAAAAACGCAGGATGTATTATTTATATTTATTGGTTAGTGCATTATTATTATTGGTTATTTAATCTTATAAGAGGAGGTTTCATACCTGATTAAGCCAATATGACTTGAGGAATTCAATAAGCATATAGCCAAATAGACAACACGTTTAAGTACACCTTTTATCACATTTGAATTAAAAGTGAACAGGTTTAATTAAGAGAATTAACATCTGGTTTACAAACCTTTTCCGGAATGACCGTATTGTTGGACAATACATGCCAGTCTCACACCTTGACCCTAGAAGGACAGACATGGGATAATATTCAGTTCCAAAAGCACCTTGAGACCGGCAGTGATGCAAAATGTCAGAATGTATTTCAGCGGAATGGGAAGGCATTCATGGTATCCCAATTAAAATTTAGACTGAGCCAACTATTAGAGTGTGCAAGTGTAGGTTAATGTTAGATATCGTGACTAACGTTGATATCCATTTGCTAGCCAGCTATAGATAGCTTACTAACGCAGGATGTCAAACATAACCTTTGTCAAAGGACAAACCAAAAATAGAATATAAGCAGCATGTTGATGTTATAATGATGTTTGCTGATAGCATTTTCAGGGACCTTGGTGAGTTTCTTACAGCCAGTGGTGTGTTGCAAATGACCTAGCTAGCAATCGCATTTTGTGCTCGGTAACATTAGTAGATGGCTAGCCTAGGTACCTGTCATCCGATATAATTCCCCACTGCTAACTCCAGCCAACAGTTACCTAACCCAAAAACACTGAAAGTAGTCTTTCAAGCTAGCTAGCATAACATAGCTATGGAAACATTTTTGCAGGAGTGCCACATCCATGAAAAGGTGGAGATCAATATGCCATCAAAATAACGTTTATATATATGTGACAGTCAGAGCAGCACGTACATATGACTATCTATGTATAGAATTTACATACATATTGCTGTCGTGGCGAAGTCGTTCTCCGTTTATTAGACAGTCAACGTCAACGGCAATTTTCTCCTATTTCCCTGGTTTATTAGTCGGTTCTCTATGCATGTGACACAAACAGGAAACAGACGCATATATTATTATATACGCAACTTCCGTTTCTTGGTGTTGCATGTGAAGAAATAACTGGGTTGCAAAGTAGACTGAACGTTTGCTTAAGTTAGGGATGCCCAACAACTCTACACAATCTTTGTTATCTGAATGAGGTTGGAGTATTGGTGTTTTGGTGAATACAGGGTCTCAGTCAACCTCCTCTTTTATGAATGTGTCAAATTACCGACTCTGGATTAGACTTTCTGGTGTTGCAGCATGATTTACTGTAGAAAATGGGATGTAGTGGCAGTAGCTGACATATTTTTCCACCATGATTCAGAGGAGGTCAAGTCTATACATTGTTTATGCTCAAGAGCGTTTGTAAAGTAAGTTGAATTTTTGTCTTGCAAAACCCCCATTCCTTGATCTGAGCTGTATAAGTAACGCACCTTATGTGACTACATTACAACGGTGTTGAGATTTCTTGTCCTGCTTTCAGTGACCGAGAATTGTACCGTTCAGATTTCAAGTCTATCCAAGAAGACTTGATTGACGATACATTTGAAGGTATGTGTTCACATATCTCCAAGCTGCGCGGTGATGGTATGCATGTATGTCCAAATATGTATTGTGCATATTTAGTAAATTACTTGAAATAAACCAGTTTTATTCAGATGTGTCGAAGAGCTAAGATTTTCTGCATTGTTTTTCTTCCAGACCCCGAGGATTATGATGGAGAATCCTCCGTCCATGAGGATTTGTCAGAGGGTGAGGGAAGCAATGAAATGGACGAGGAGAGCAAACTTATGGCAAGCATGGGACTTCCAGTTGAGTTTGGCACCTCTTCTGCCAAGAAAGGAAAAGTAAGTTTTCAAGACAGCTTTGGAGATTTTTTTTAATATGTTTTTATTGAATTCCTTATAGATTGACACATTCATCAATATAGCCAAGCCTAGCCTCTTTCATGGACTTATATTTTCATTCATGGGAATTTATTTATTGTGGATATTTATAAATGGCGCTTGCTGAAGAGAATTTGTTTGAACACCTTGCATTTCAGGGGAGAAAACATGTTCGGAAGTCAATGCCTGCCAGCCAGCCAGAAGTGCTCTCTGATGTCCAGTCTGAACCCGAGGACCCCGAAGTCTGTGTTGAGGATTGTCTTGAGACCCGTGCTCTCTCTGATGCTCAGTCTGAACCCGAGGACCCCAAACTCTGTGTTGAGGATCGTGTCGAGACCCTTGCTCTTTCTGATGCTCCCGAAGAGTCCGAGAGTCCAGTGAACCTGGAAGCCTGGGAGAAGTACTGGGCTGGGCAGGGGGAGGGCCTGCTCTGGCAGAGCTGGCTGGAGAAGCACCCAGAGAGCGACGGCTCCCCAGCAGTGGGCCCCTGGGACTGCCCCGAAACGAGGGAGGAGTGGGAGCTGCACACCAGCCAGACCTACCTCTACTACTGGGAACAGTTCTGCTACTGGGCTGCTCAGGGCTGGACTGCGGAGGGGGACTCCTGCAGCGCTGTGCCTTCTGCCAGTGAACCTCCACTGGATGGAGAGCAGCTAGCAGCCGAAGCAGAAGCCGCGATTGAAGGGCTGGAGCCTTTAGGCCAGGACACTGGGGACACTTGTTGCAGTGGTTTAGAGCAGGGAGATCTAGGTATGGGAGATGTGACACAGCTGGTGGGGGGGCTGAGCTTACAGGTGGGGCAGACGGGCGGGGATGTCAGACAGGGTAGGATGCCCTCAGGAGACGAGTGCGCCAAGGACAGGGGTGATGACAAGAGCCAGTCTGTATCAAGCAGTGGCGGTCCTGAGGCAACAGGTGAGTACAGATGTGGTGTCCTCCACAAAAGCATCCCTGAGAGAAAAATCCAAGCTGCACTGTTTGGCAGATGGCTAGTTTTAACCTTCTCAAAAATTCCTTTTGATAGTATAGTCATTTAAAGGGGAGGTACATCCACTTGTTGATCCCTCTAGCCACCAAGGCTCCTCACCGTGTAGTTTTGTGCTCAAGGTCATAAAATGTATCTAAATGTAACTGCCTCCACAGCACTGGTTGCCAAATGTAAAGCAGAGCTCCATCAGTTAGCTTGCTTTTGTCAGTGGAGAATCTGTTGGCTGTTAGTCTCTTTTACATATCTAAATCTATAACAGGTTAACTTTTAGAACCTACTGGACTACTGCAAAAGATAGTAGAGGTATGTTTCTAGTACTGAATGATATAACATAAAACAACTAAAATAAGTCATATGACAAAACAGAATCCCATGTGAATGTTAAAAAAAAAAAACGAGTTTTTGAGAATTGTTTCATAGAATAATATGCGCTAAAGCATAACCAGTAAGTTAGTTACATGTTCGATTTTATCATTACAAGATTTGTACTGATGTCGTTCTTGCTGGATGCCAACTGCTTCGTAATGGAATATTTGTGAGGTTCACTGGGTGGAGTGTGCCTTCTCCTTCATAGCCTGAGCTGTTTGCAGCCATCTCGGATGAAGTCCGTGTTTAGTCTGTGTTTAGTCTGTGTTTTCTCCATTGGAGGTGGACGGAGCACTGCTGATAACTCATTGTCTCCGTGCCATATGTGGTGGCCTAGTGTCCTATTTAGACTAGTAATTTTTCCTCGCCTGGCTCTTCAGTCTGAAGTGTACAGACAGTTGATGGGGAGTTGGTGCTCTAAAAGGACACAGGTCTCTGAGCCATGGCCTTGATTTACAGCCAAAGTTTGTTTCCTTTGTTATTTATTTATGACAAATTCAGGACAGAGTGAAATATTTTTGCTACAGAATTGATGGAAGTCATCATCAGTGTTTTTGTGGTGTTGTGACATTAATATTGCATCCATAGTCTTCATAAATGCTTGTGTAATTGGTATTCTTCCAGTGCATTGCACAGACTCTGACAAATGTCCAAAACACCAGCCTTTTTATTTTGCTGAAGAATTATTAGAGCACATTTTCACAGTGTTGATGTTATTCATAATTTATACAGATTCATAAAGACATACTTTAATATTCAATCAGTTGAGACAGGCTACTCTCAAAGGACTTCCAAATAGAACTATCTTAGGACGTCAGTACTTCTGACAATAATCAGTAGCCACCAGTGACAGGTGTAGTATTACCTGGTTGTAAGCCATTAAGTAGCATTAATATGTTCTTGCACTTGTTTTTCATGCCCCCCACCCCCAAGTGTGTGTGTTTTTTTCCCTTCCAGTCAAGCTCGGTTCTGTCAGCATAGTTTAAGCTCCACATCAAACAATGTCTGCCTTTGAACGAAAGAGAGATGTGACACAAGCCCATGTATTTTTGATGAGTCCCTCTCTGTGTGTGTGTGTGTGTGTGTGTGTGTGTGTGGGAGGGTGTTGTGAGCATGTGTTTGTAAGGCGAAGATGGCAACCTCATGAATTGGTATACATTTTCCTTCTGTTTGTGAAACCTGATGCTTTGCAATACAGACCGGCTCCTCACGGTCCATGCTTCCATTCCATTGAAAAAAAAAAAAACGGTCTAAATGTATGTTGCACTGGTGAGATGGAGACTAATGTTAACTCTAGAACACGCTGTGCTGTTGCAGACCGCCAAGGACACTCGAGTCATTCATCTGACCGCCCAGCACCGCGAACGCCACATCCACCAAACGGCGAGGATGGAGACGGTGATGATGATCCTCCAGAGAGCAAATGTGCCAAACTGAAGAGGAGGTTGGTTAGCAGGAGAGAAGAGAAGTCGTCCCCTCACAACTGCATTTCATAAGATCTTTCTTGGTGATCCACTTTCATAATTATCTAGGTGCATTTCTGTGATGCTCAATCGAAGAGTTTTTATTCACTCACGCACATGATCTTCTTCCCTTTTCTACATCCATACACTTCAATAGGGAGTTCTTTGATTGATGTGAGTTGTGTAGCCGTGTGTGTTTGTCTCAGCCTGGTAAACTGATTGTAATCCTCCCACAGCCATGAGCTGGACGTGGAGGAGAATCCCCCCGCGACGGCCGAGGAGGCCTGGGCCCTGCTGGGTCTGAAACGCAGCGCAGAGCACAGGTAACGCCAACCAGCGGAGGAACGGCACACACTCTCACACACTCTCCCTCCCCTCCATGAGTATTTGGGATTGTGGGATTCCATGTGGCAGGCTTTGGGAATAATGGCTCTACCCTCCAGCCTTTCTTTAATTTCTCACTCTCTCTCTCTATCCCTCCCCACCTCTCTCTCTATCTCTCCCCACCTCTCTCTCTCTCTCTCTCTCTCCCTCTCTCTCTTTCTCCCACCTCTCTCTCTTTCTCCCACCTCTCTCTCTCTCTCTCACTCTCTCCCACCTCTCTCTCTCCCACCTCTCTCTCTCTCTCTCTCTCCCACCTCTCTCTCTCTCCCCCACCTCTCTCTCTCTCTCTCTCTCTCTCTCTCTCTCTCTTTCTCTCTCTGTGAATTAGGTTTGAGAGCGTGCTGAAGTTCAAACGAGGCCAGGAAGGCCATGCAGGCTGGAAGACGGAGGGAAGCAGGAAGCATCCCAGGAGGAAGAAAGCAGCCTGTAAGATCAACAAGCACACCTACTTCCCCGAGGCAGGAGAGGCCTGCCCACCCTCCAGGAGCAAGGCCTTGCATAAAGTAAGTCCTGATGCTCAATGATTTAAACTATGACTCTATGTTTTTATTATTGTTTTTCTGTCTTTTTATTGTGTTTGTTGTATTTATATAAACAGTACAACAATCAGGTCAATTCGCAGGTTCAATGTTAGATGTGATTAAGTCTCTTGTTTTTATTCTGTTCTATTCAGTTAAATTTGAGAGGGCAAGTGTTTGGTTGCGCTGTCATGACAGTCAGAACAGAACATTCAAGCAGAATGTGTGTGCTTTTAGTTGTAATTGTCTGAACGGTGTCTCACCAGTCATCATCAACATTCGGTATGTTGCTCGCAGGTCTAATTGCTCACATGTGTCTGTCTGTGTGTAAGGGCGTGTGTCAAATTTAGATGAAATGCTGTGTCAGTGTTGTACACAATATTCGTGTGTGTGTGTGTGTGTGTGTGTGTGTTTGTTGCCGTTTGTGCACGGAGACCAGTGCGTCAAACAGTAGCCCATGGGGCTGCCTTGAAGACAACTTGAGCGTCAGAGACGTTAAGGCCTGTGTGTGCCCCCCCCCCTCCAGGAGGAGTGGATGGGCAGTGGAGTGGGAGAGAAGCCAACTGCCTCTACTCACACAGCTGCTCTCCCACTATCACTCCCACAGCCTGTCACACTGCATCTGCTCCACGCACTGCTCCATTGAATGGGGAGACCCATCACCTAACAAATATCAGACAGGATTGTACAAACACACCAGTGCTTTAAGCTGCTGGAGGCGATGTCAGCATTTCTTGCAAACTTCCAAAAGATTTAGTTATTTACTGCAAAACCCAGTGCTATTTTAATATGCGGTGCACTTGCAAAATAATTGGCTGACAGGGATACCCATCTCTAACGGTCTGCTGTGATTGGTTAACACAGTCGGGCGTGTTGAAGTTATTGATTCCGGAGCCCAGAGTCCCAAAGACACTTTGTTTCTCAAAACACCTTGGCTACATTGGTCAGAGCTGTCAGAATGTAGTCAGCTACCTGGTCTTTAAAAACACATTATTCACACCAGAGGAGTAAAAAAAAATAATGAAAGGCCACCTTGTCTTCTCAGTGAAGGATGAGGGTAAATGGATGCTACCTTTCCGGGGGGAGGTTTATTTAAATGTTTAGGTAAAGATTGATCACACATTTGTTATTAACATACTTTTCATATTTGTCAGGTGTTTAACTGGGGTTTAATACTAAGAAGTGATTCTACTAAGCTCAAGTGAAATCAAATTGCGGCTGTGTAGGAATTGTGTAGAACATGGGCATCAAATTAATCATCTGGTGTAAGAATAGTTTCCCGGGAGAGCTATTATCTTTTCAGAATAGAAACATGATCCTTTCTCTCATTCATTCTCATGTTGAATTTTTGTGAGAATAATATTTAGCTTCTCTCTCTCTCTCGGTCTCTCTCAATTTATGTTTCAGGTTCAGAACTTCTTAAAACTAGTTCAGAGTGGAACTGAAGAAGATAACAGAGTTTCCTCAAAACCTGAAGCTCTACCCGAGGAGCTCCAGCAGCATCCTGCCCCCTGCCCCCCTCCGGCTCAACATCCTGGGGAAGAGCAACAGCACAATGCCCCCAGCTCAAGGCTGGAAGACAGCCACTCTGACCCACATCTTCACAAGACCATTCAGAACTTCAGTGAACCAGAACAGGAGGAGGAGGAGGAGGCGGCGGAAGAGGAAGAGGAGGAGGAGGAGGAGGAAGAAGAAGAAGCGGGGGTGGTTGAAGGCAGGATGCAGAGAGATGAGAACGCCCAGCCCATGAGAGAGTTCTACAGCCTGGACATCCCAGATTACCTACTCCCTGATCCTGCTGCCAACAGTGAAGAAGAGTGGGGCACTCCTGGCGGTGGTAAGTTTCACCTTACTCTGAAATGCTATACTGTTTGAGAGCTTGGCAAGGCCTGAATGAGGTGGACCAGCCATCTAGGGTTACCAGGGTTTCTGGAGAGATCCTGGCATCCTTTTTTTGCATGTCAGGGGTGCCCTCAAGCTAGGAACTCAATCTGCAGCAGCCTGCCTAGCAAATGGTGTTTCCCATTGAATGACTGTTCAAGTCCTTCGAGGCCTGAGAGGAGACCTACACATATATATCCAAACAAGATTAATCCAAAATGGATTTGCTCTGTATTTTTTGTGTTCATGTGAGCTTTGTATTTTTTCATCACCTTGACCTACATTTCCACAGCGGAGAAAGTGAAGCCTAATAAAAAGAAAAAGAGGAAGGCGAGGAAAAGACGGGCAGATGCTGACATGCCTCCTGAGATTGCAGCAGAACCGGAACTAGCCAAGTACTGGGCTCAGCGCTACCGGCTGTTCGCCAGGTTTGATGAAGGCATCAAGCTGGACCACGGTGAGTCGTCTCTTGCCTTGGTATTGCACTTACACCCTGGCCTAGCTCGGTGGCACCAGCTTTTTAACTAGGGAGCTACAGTTTTCTACCCTAAAGAGATCATCTCAAAACCGTCTTCTGAAAATTCTGGATTCTAAAAAAGATTTGGGGAGTGGTTTTGGTGATGACAAAAAGGGGAGTGGTTTTGGTGATGACAAAAAGGAGAACACGCAGCTAAAGTTGATGCTGTCCTCTTAAAGCCTGTGACTTTGTTGTTCCCTACAAGATGTTATACCACAAGCTGTTCTCATGTTTTGTGTGCTTACTTTGGTCTACATAGCAATTCTAATAGGGGTTTCCTACACCACAGTAAATGCAGTGAAAATGTCCCTGCTAACATGGTTTTACCTGGAAGAGAAAGCTTCATAGTGCAGTTGACCTTCTAAGAAAGGTCCTGTGGTCCACCAGTGGTAAATGTTCTGCGTTGTCATGTACGTGTTACTTCCTTGACCCTGTTGACATTACTGGTGAAGTTTTAGATAGAAGGAGTGAAAATAAATTGCTGACATATTGTGTTCAGAATCCTCTCCGCAAGATGTCAGATATATGCTTGATTAATAGTTTTTTTTATATTCAATTTGACCAAAACAACGTACCTGTGTATCAGAACTCTGAAGGGTACGTCAGGGTAAATGTAAATGGTGCCGTTTCCGAAAGGGAGAGGCTCAACATAATGTTGTTGTCAGAGTGAGGCGGCCGCATGTGTTAGGACGGGTCTGAGAGAGCCTGGCTTGTTGGCTTGTTGGCTTGTTGGCAGGCACGTTGTGTGTGTGTGTGTGTGTGTGTGTGTGTGTGTGTGTGTGTGTGTGTGTGTGTGTGTGTGTGTGTGTGTGTGTGTGTGTGTGTGTGTGTGTGTGTGTGTGTGTGTGTGTGTGTCCTGTCTTGCTGTCTGTGGGGGAGAAATGTGCTGACATCAGTGAACGCTCGCTCTTTCGGCCCTTGCATGACAGCACATTCCCACTGGAGTCAGCGTCTCTTTTCTGGAAGATGTTTTTCGGTGTTCTTGCTTCTTTTCTTCTCTGATGCAGTGGGGGAACAGTGACCTCCAGAGTAGGGGTCATATACTGCCCTCTGTGGAGCTGTTCTCTGATGATTTTAAAGGTACAGTGTGTAGTTTTGAGTGAAATCTAGTGGTGAGGTTGCAAATTCGCTACTAATAGATACTGCTAAAAACTACTACCAAGTTAAGCTTCATCCAGGCATAAGAGGTGAATTTATCTATTCTAGTGGTCCAAGATGTTTTTTTGATAAATGTCATTTGATAGTTCACTTCTGTACTGAACTATGATCTAGACCTTGTTCATATTCAGAAACAAAAGTTCTAATACACATATTGCAGTTTTATATAAAAAATTAAGTGTACAAAACTTTGTTCTTGTCAGATAGCTGAGCGGTCTTGGTTGACGTCCAGCAGTAATACTGTAAATGTGCAACATTGGTCTTCTGTCTCCTATGTTGTCTTTTCTTGTACAGGCCTTGTTTTGTATTCAGTGTATTCAAAAAACAACTTCATTTGTGTTTTTGACTCAACTGAATTGCTGAGTGGTGTATATAGTTGGTAGTCAGTTATATGTCATAATCTATATGCAGAGAGGGTGAAGCCTTATAAATAATCTAATAATAATATGAGCAATAATGTAAGATCATTGTTTTGATCATGTCTTTAGGCTTTGCTTATTTGTAAGAGATTAGGGCATGTGAAACAAATCACACAGATACCCTGATGTGTCTGCAAATCAGTACCATGAAATATTTTCCCAGGAATCTCTGTCTGGATTCTCCTCCATGTTAAGCCTAATGTGTTTTTAATGAATTTTTCTGTCTCTATCTCTCTCTCACAGTATAAGTCATTCTCAGAGCATTTGAAATTCTGTTTGAAAAAGGGAGATCTGAGCCTTCATAACTACTCACTTATTCATACCAACAGAGATGCTAGTCGTTTTCATGGTCTCTCTCTCTCTCTCTTTTTTCTTTTCTTTCACCACTGTTTTTCCCAGTGTGTAGGAGTGGTGTAATGAGAGAAGGCACAGAGTTACATTTCTGAGCAGTGCTGACCGTGCTGCATGAGTAGCTTTAAACAGCCATTTTATAACCATGAGACCCTCTGACTTCAACATCAGTAACATGAGGAAGCAGACGGCCTGAGTGCAGTCATATCTAAACACGAGGCTAGGGGTAACTCATGCTCGATCAGGAATATTGCCTTGTAATATAGAAGGGCTGCTTTGCAACATGGAAAGTACAAAGGTACATAATGCAAATGATTTTGTCTATGGAGCTCAAAAGGAGTGAGTGCATAACAGCTTTGAGCTGGTTGGAATGTCAAACCGACTGCGACTTGTCCAGAGTCACCCTGAAACATTCTTTCAAATATGTGTTTGTTTTTTCCCCTGAAATATCAATCACAAAGTAACCTTGAACAACTGAAAAACAACAAAGAAAGAAATTCACGTTTCTTGTTATGTTAGGCTAACCATAGTTAGCTAAAAGACTCTTAAAAGACTCACACCAGCGATAGTGCAGAGGGGCGGACGGGTGGACAGCCCAACAGGCAGTAGTGCAATAGGGCTTTTGTGATGAGCTTCATACTCATCTACAGTGGTATTAACATCTCTACTCTCAGACAACAGCTCGTCATGAGCCTCATACTCATCTACAGTGGTATTAACATCTCTACTCTCAGACAACAGCTCGTCATGAGCCTCATACTCATCTACAGTGGTATTAACATCTCTACTCTCAGACAACAGCTCGTCATGAGCCTCATACTCATCTACAGTGGTATTAACATCTCTACTCTCAGACAACAGCTCGTCATGAGCCTCATACTCATCTACAGTGGTATTAACATCTCTACTCTCAGACAACAGCTCGTCATATTTTTGCCCATTCGGGGCTAACCTCGCTGATCTCTTAGGGGCTTGAGAAATGATTTCAGTCAAGTGACTTTGTGCTCCAAGTAGACGTTTTTTGTACAATTGTATAGGTCAGCTATTTACATAGATTAATCTTTATGTGCTCTGTTAGATGTGGTTTATTCATTCCTACTTCTGTTTAGCAGTGAGTACTCCAATAGATCATTTTTCTCCTATAACAGATAACAGAACTCTAGTAATAGTATTTTAACAGTGGACCCTTACCAAGTCGGGTTTGTTGACACTAATCTATTACCACATTTACCCATCTACATATTTATAGGGAGTGCAATTCACAGGGCATTGGTGAAATTTGATTTCAAGGGCTGTGATTTTTTTCACAAGGATGAACATTGATAACGTTCTTCCGGGTATCATTTTAACATCGGCGCTGTGCTAGATTGAAACGGTGCGACCAAACTGGAGGCTGAATTACTATACATTTTGGTTCCTGCCCAGTGAGCGTTACTTGGGCAGGTGTTTTATTCTCGGTGGAGAGGGAGATGCAGGAGGCGTGAAAGCGTCAAATGTGTTGCTGTAGCCCAAAGCAGATGGCGCTGAACTCCACGGAGGAGAGGAGGGGAGGAGGGGAGGAGGATATGGTCTATTAAACCTCCGAAAAGAATGGAAAAAGAAGTCTCAGTGTAGAAACTGAGCTGGAAATGTTTTTTTTTTTTTTTTTTCATTTCACATGCCTAGATGTGACTTTAAGAAATAGATAACTGGGGAGAAGTGTTTAATTATTAATTCATGTGTTAGTATTACATTTATCTAAATGACTGAAAAGTCATACTTTTTGCAATGTAAAAATACAGACTTTTTTAATTGCTTCATCCAAGTAGAGAGGGGTAAAATCAGTCCAGACACCACCGGTGGCAATCTTCACTGTGTCAAAATACTGACGCAATGTACAGTACCCAAAAACTGGGGAGGAGCCAGGGGGATGGTGTCAAGCAGATGAGGTAATTGCTTTGGTCGCTCTGTGGCAAATGGGATCGCAGAGGTACAATGCCCCCTTGTGGCCATTATATGCTTTGCATTACAATTCCGCATCGGCACCGTTTCAGCCTTGATAAACTGCTTGCCCCCTATTGGTGTGAGCCCCTGAGCACTGCTGCCTACAGACGCATCACCCTGTGTGAGTCTAGGTGAGTGCTTTGGCCATGAGGCATCGACTGAATATCTTTCTCTCCTTCGACAGAGGGCTGGTTTTCCGTGACCCCAGAGAGGATTGCTGAGCACATCGCTCTGAGGGTGCAGGCCAGCTTTCAGTGTGAGCTGATCGTCGACGCATTCTGTGGGGTGGGAGGCAATGCTATTCAGTTTGCCCTCACTGGAAAAAGAGGTAAGGCTCACGCTGGTTGCAGAAAGTTTTTGTAAGATGTCTAGCACTGTCGGTTCAGTGTTTCAAATGATTTATTTTCTTAGTTTTATAGTTGAGCATACAAATTCATAAAAAAAAATATATAAAAAGAAGACACTTTGACAGTGTTGTGCTTTAAAAAAAAAAAGGAATTTAGATCACAGTTTATACAGGCCAGGACCAATTGTCTAAGAAAGTGGTCCTTTGGGGTATTTGGGTTGTGTATCATCTAGTCCTCAAACAGATACATATGATGCACAAAACATTGTCAGCCTCAAGCGTAGTCTGTTTTACTGTCTGTTCAGACCTAGCTCATATTCTCTCTCTCTCTCTCTCTCTCTCTCTCTCTGTCTCTCTCTCTCAGTGATAGCCATCGACATTGATGGAGGCCGGCTGGCTCTGGCCCAGCACAATGCGCAGGTATACGGGGTGGCCGATCAGATCGAGTTCCTGCAGGGTGACTTCATGCAGCTGGCCCCCAGCCTCCAGGCCGACGTGGTCTTCCTCAGTCCGCCATGGGGCGGCCCAGAGTACCTCAGCGCAGACGTGTTCGACATCAAGACCATGATGTCGCCGGACGGATATCCTTTTATTTTGATTCTCTTCGCACCGTTCAGGGTTCTTCGATGTGTTTCTCAGATGTCAGTGTTCCGTCGGTTCCATGTAGTCAGCAGTGTTCAGTGGATCGGTTTAGGAATAGAACCCTTTTGTTGTCCTTCTTGCTGCTCTTGTTGATTGAGCATCGCTGGCTTTTCATGTCTTTTTTCCTTAACTGTCTCTACATTTGAAATTTTCAGGTTGTCGAAGTTGATATCTGAGAATATTGTGTATTTTCTCCCTCGAAACGCCGACATGGAGCAAGTGAGTTACAAACTTCCTCTATTTTCAAAAGCATTCTGGGAATTCTGTGTGCATCACACTTATTACCATGCTCTTGTGTGTGTGTGTGTGGGTGTGTGTTTGCACGCTTACGTTAATGTCATTTCACCCTCCATGGTTTCGTCAGCTGACTTCTGTGGTCATGCACACTGTGGTCTGTATGTAGACCGTATACTGGCCACCTGTGTCTGTGTAAAGGGCCTGCATGACTTTACCTCGGCTTACAGCAAAGACAATTTAATAAAAAAAAGGTCTTTGCTAATGTTCAAGATCTATGAAATGTTGACCATTGACTCTCTCACTCACACTGATTGATTCGCTGTGTGTGTAGCATGTGTGTAGCGTGTGTGTGTATCTGTATCTGTGTCTGTGGTTTTCGCACCTCTGAGGTGAGGCCTGGTGCTGGTTGTGTTCCTGTAGTCAGTTCACAGCAGTCTGAGCTCTGCAGCGTAGCCATAAGAGAGCTGTGGGTAGAGGTAGGCCTATATTCTACAGTGTGTTAGGTGACTGTCTACATCAGATTAATACAGTGGCTCATTTACCTTGATATGCGTGTTATCTTTTCGCATCAGAAACCGTATCTAGTCTGTTCATTGGTTACATTGTTAGTTAAACAAGCAAATTCCATGTTTGAACTTTTGAACATGTTTGAGCTTATTTCTCTCAGTTCATACAGCACAGAGAGGTCCTCGATTCCCATAGATAGGATGTGCAGCTTTCAATGGCTGAAAAAGTAAACCGTGTGAATTATACCTTTGCTTCCTTTCAGAGTGTGTGTGTGTGTGTGTGTGTGTGTGTGTGTGTGTGTGTGTGGCGTGTGTGTGTGTGTGTGGGTGGGTGTGTGTTTGCACACTCATGTTAATGTCATTTCACCCTCCATGGTTTTGTCAGCTGACTTCTGTGGTCACGCACACGGCCTGTATGTAGACCGTATACTGGCCACCTGTGTCTGTGTAAAGGGCCTGCATGACTTTACCTCGGCTTACAGCAAAGACCATAATTAAAAAAAAAGGTCTTTGCTAATGTTCAAGATCTATGAAATGTTGGCCATTGACTCTCTCGCACTCACACTCACATTGACACTCACACACACACACAATGCAATACATTCTGTTCTCCTTAAGAAATACTTTTAGGGTTCTTTAAGCAATAATATATTTGTGGACTTGCCAGTTCAGGTCATGTTTTATTGACATACGATTCAATATGGTTTATAACAGTATAATATGTCATTTTTGTTTTAGATTGCCTCTCTGGCTGGTCCTGGAGGAAGAGTGGAGGTGGAACAAAACTTTCTCAACAACAAACTAAAAACGATAACAGCCTACTTTGGTCATTTAATCAAATCTGACTCTTAGTTTCTGTTTAACAGTTTCTTTTAACAGTTCATCTTTTCCATCATGCTCTCTGTTGGTCTGTTTTTTAATTTATTTTATTGTCCCATTTTTCAATATTGAATTTGTACTTCATACCAGTATTTTATATTCAAATTAAACTTGCGACTTGTTCTTGGTGGTTACATTGAATCTGGGTGGGACTTTTTAATCCTTTTTTTATATTTGCTAATGGGCCTCAGAATAGTTCCTCACTATTCACTTGTCATCCATATGTCACATTTATCAGTTGCAGTCTTGAACCTATACATTACCACCACACCTTACGTTTATTGTATATTTTGCATTTATGATGTAATGTTTGAACTGTAATCATATGCAGTGTTGCCTTCACATTAGAGCCATTTGGTAATCAAATGCTTTGGACTACAGCCGTGACTTTATTAGACAACAAGATGCCCTTATTTTCCAGGGCTTTGTTGCAAAGATGTCTGGTAGTCCTATACTAGTTCTGTGGCCTGTAATGGTCGTATGTCTATGCAGTGGCTGTCGTTCATAAACTACATACATGTGTTTGTTAACATTATCTCTTTTTTTTTTTTTTTTACTGATTTCTTTCCATGGCTTTAAGATAAAATTTCATGGAGGGATTTTCTTATCATGCCTTGCTGTTTAAGACCTTAGCAGGAGCATCCTTCAGTATCTGCACAGTAGTGTGATATTTTGACTGTAGTGGTCATGAAGGCTATGCAATATGAAGAGTAGCTCACTCTGAATTAAGGAGAGGTACACCATCCTGCTGAACGCTGACATCCCTTCCCACACAATGACCATGGCATCATTGTTCCAGGCAAATAACAGCAATTCTCTTCGATGACCTACACACCTCCAACTGTACGGTCGCTGTATATGCAAATAAAATGTTAGACGCATTGAACATTGTACCAGGAAGTGGTTGATGAACCGAGAGAACGTTCGTCCAGCCAAAAGGGTCTGGTTCCTCATTCTGCTGCTTGGCTGAAGCATCAGGAGACAAATGAAGGCGACAACACTGTAACGGGAATTATCCTAACAACCAATTGTGCTGGAAGTTTTACGCAGTAGGGTAATATTTGACAGGTAGGTGACTTCCTAAACTCTTTGTTAAGGTGTAACTTAATTACTCCGTCCGTCTTTTAAATGCTGGTCTCTTCTGAAAGTATTCTAAAAGTTAAGCTATTTTTTGAAGATTTCTGCAACATCGTCAAAGTCCACCCTATTGTGTTGAAATTCATAAATTAAAACGAGTAGAGGATCGAGGATTTCGTGAACTATTGGTAGCCTATATTCAATTTCCATTTAAGGTCCTTGCCATGTGGGGTTATCACCTAGCCTGCCTCTGCGATAATACACAATATTCGAAATATTTGCCAATCAGGTTTGCAGACCATCATGGGGGGGGCATTCAGTTAATCCTGCATGTTTTGCTTCTGTGTTGTTCCCAAGAGTCGGATTGACGTGATCTACTAATCAAAGGCTAAACTGTTTCACATTTCTTAAGTGACTAACGGAACTGCTTCCCTGTCGTATTTCTAATTCAGGCAAATACTTCAGTCTCTTGGGTGTAGGGTTCTATGTTGACTTATGTTTTCCACCACACTACCAAAGACAAAGAGATAGCTGAAATAACTTTGAGTTATTATTGGGTAGTTAGTGGATAACCACTCATTACTCACTTTTTCTTAGGCATAAATGTCATTCATAATCTCAAAACAACTATCTAAATATTTGTTACGTCTTAAACATACTTTTATATTTGTTATAAGTCCTTGAGTGCTGAGTGGTTTTGATTGCAAATGTTAGTTACCTTGCTGTGTACTGTGTGTGGTTGTCGCAGACTAATGCAGACCACTCCTAAGCTTCCTGTGTTGGTTAAGGCTTCTGGCTGGTCAAAGGAGGAAGTGTAGCCACATCTTGCACACACTTCATGTTCTGAACTGCCCTTTGCCCAGCTCTATTCCCCTGAATTTCATCTAAAAATACAGAATACATAAGGTGTGATCCAACAGCTAGAGGCTCTCAAAGCAGAAGCCCTGTGCAAGGCGAAGGGCTCTTGTTGTTTAAGTGCTTTTTTGCTTAGTGTTTTATTATTATTTTATTATGCTATGCCCTCAGATAGGGATATGCATAGATATGTAGGTAAGATAGTCAGGGATAGGGACACACATAGATATGTAGGTAAGAATGAAAAGCTTAGAGAATGTCAGGTGAAATAGATCATTACAGAATTAATGTTGGATTAGACAGGAGTGGGCTCTCTGTGTGTGCTTGTTTGGGTTGAGGTGTGTGTGCGTGCGCGTTCACATTGTGAAGAGATTGTGGATTGTGATCCTACCAGGAAGCTGCAGTTGTAAACCTTAATTGTCCAGAAAGTTTAACTGTTAAACATTTCCTCAAGTATGAGGAATGAGGAAATAATAGTTACACAGTTCCACCATACCAAGGTCAATATGCAGCAAGATTAACCTAAAAACAGTATGGAAAGATATCAGTCAAGCTGCAACATGAAGGGGGTGTTTTTTGTAGCGTTTTGTTGACCAGCGGATACTTTGAGAGTAGCTGTCATCTACAGTGTTTACTGCCTTCAGGGTTGTTGCAGTCCCAAGTAATCAGCATTGCATTAGATCAATGATTAATGATGAAGACATTTCCCAGCATTAACAGGCCTGATAGAGAACTGAGGGACATCATGAGATAAAATAAACTTGTATTAATCTCGTTAGGGAAATTCAGGTGTAATAGCAGCAAGGTAATAGGAATCAAATATATACATACAAATAAAAAAATTATCAATAAAAACAAAAATACAATAAAATAAAATAAATAAGATAAGTACAACTCCGCTTGCAAATCATGCCTCATTGCCAGCATCCACAGGCCTGATGGAGAACAGAGGGATCTCATGCTCCATTGCCTGATTAAACCCAATAAGACATGCCTGAGCAGGGTACAAAAGAGAGTAATAAGAGTGACCGGCATATTGCACTCTCAGGTGCATAAATACATCAAACCAGCTAGTCAAGTTTTTTTTTTCTGCTGACTTCGTTTCTCTGCCATATTTTCATTGGTAAAACAACACCTTAATTAAACTCGAAACAATATATCTGTAAAAGTTAGCATTGCTGCTTATAATTTACAACATGTGCAAGGGCCCCCTAGAACTAGCATGATTGTGTATTGCAAAAACTTCCTCTGTTGTTTTTTTTTTTATATTGTTTAATATTGTGTTTTACCAAAGAACGGAAGTCAACAACCTTAGAATGATACAAATAGCTACATTCTAAAGAAGCTTGTAGCTTTTAATCATTGCTTACGTTGGCTGGGAAGAGACAGGTAATTGACTAGCCAGAAGATTTTTTTTAAACTGTTGTATTTACCCTGCACTCATTTCACATGATCTATCACACTTGTGTGTATGTAATCCAAGTTCAATATATATAATTTAGCATAGACATTATATTGTATAGTTTAACAGAGGGCCATGCTCTAAGTGTTGATTCATCTCGTGTGTCATTAGACTGAAGGAACAAGACCAGCATTGTGATAATGAGGACTTTGAACGATTGTGAACCCGGCTTGTGAACCATAAAGGCGGAAAAGCCTGAGCCAGTCTATGGTGGCGTGATTTCTCTGTACCTATGTATAAGTTGAAAATCACAATTACAATATCTTGAGGAAAAACTAGCAATAACATAATTAATAATCAAACATTTAATAATCATTTAGCCATAGTATATTCCACAGGGGTAGTTCATGCATGCCATACAGATATCTCTAAATGTGTTCCATTACTGGATACCGTAGGGCAGTGGTTCCCAGAGTGAGGGGTGGCCCCTGCAGGAGGCAGAGGCTCTCAGATTTTTTCACTGTCAAATAGGGGCCTGCAGTAAAATCTTTAGGAACCATATGAGAGTCAGGCCGATATCTTCACATTAAGTGTCAAAGTGCCAAACACATGCCCAATAAAAGGACAATACAATATTATACATATAATATTTACAGTAAACTATAAAACTTAAGCCGAATTACTATCTTTACAACCTTCTACTAAACAAGTAGATGATACTCAAAGAAGTTTGTATTTTATATCTGCTGCCTGAGAGTTGCCTGGTAGATCCACCTTTAGGAACCACTACCATAGAGTTGCCTGGTAGATCCACCTTTAGGAACCACTGCCATAGAGTTGCCTGGTAGATCCACCTTTAGGAACCACTGCCATAGAGTTGCCTTGTAGATCCACCTTTAGGAACCACTGCCATAGAGTTGCCTGGTAGATCCACCTTTGGGAACCACTGCCATAGAGTTGCCTGGTAGATCCACATCTACATGCACTCCAACTAAAACTGAGCTGGCAGCAATAGTTAGGTGGAGCCAAGCTAACCATATGCTACATCTTATATAGGCTACTGCACTTAGCTGAGGGTCATGACCAAGGGTTTGAAACCTTTGCTCCTGCCTATGTGCCTATGTCCTGCTTTAGGATAACATCCTAGATCTGTTTGTTAGGTACTTGCAACTGAATGTATTTGTTTTCCCTCCTTCCTCAGGAATCATGGGTTGTAAAAAATCCAAGCTGACAGAGGGCCAGAATGGTGGCGTGATTGATAAGACACACCAGCCAGTACGTACTGACCAAACTGTTTATGTGAGAGATCCCACCTCCAGTAAGCCACAGACTATAGTAAGTAGTAGTAAACAGGATAAGACACAAAATCAGCATGTTCCCATTAGTTCCTCAGGCTGCGTTACATTTAACTAGCGAATCAATATAATGTTTATGTTGGTTTGGTATGTATGTCATTGTGTCTCAAGCATGTATGTCACACGCATTACAACAAGGCTGCATGTTGATGTGTAAGTCTTGTGGTTAAATTTGCGTCTAACAAAATGATATGAAGTACGGTATCTCCCTGTCTACAATACTGGCTTTTGTGCTGTCCACAACAGTGCAGTTAATGATTCCTCTGTAGCCGTGTAACATAGCACATTTCCTTTCAGAATGATCCTGCCGCATCTGGCTTGCTACCTGGTCAGGTTTTCCAGATAGAAGGTGGGTTTGTCCATTTTAGATTTGTCACATGATTTCCTCATTCATGAGCAACAGTGCATTGCATTGCATTGCACATGCATAACAAATCTGTCTTCACCCAAACAGAACAAAAGGAGAGGGATAAAATAGTCATAGCCTTGTATCCATATGAGGCTATACATGCAGACGATCTGGGCTTTAAAAAGGGAGAAAAACTGCGGGTACTTGAGGAGTGAGTACACAATGCATGCGACTACACTCAAAGTCTCTCGAATGTCTTCAAATTAGTCAAAACAACCCAAAGAATATGCGTAAAGACCACACAAGGGTTGAAATGACACCAAGCCACTGCCTGTTTTTGTAGACATGGAGAGTGGTGGAAGGCTGCCTCTATAGCCACCAGAAAAGAGGGCTTCATCCCGTCCAATTATGTTGCACAAGCGGACACCATGGAAACCGAAGAGTAAGTGTGTAACTTACAGCTTGCCCTTCATCACTGTTGTCCACCTTTGGGTTTCAATAAAGCATTTTAAATTTTGTTTTTTTTCAATTCAAAAGATGGTTCTTTAAGGACCTCACGAGAAAGGACGCAGAAAGGCAACTTCTGGCCCCGGCAAACAGACCAGGAGCTTACCTCATCCGCGAGAGTGAAACCTCAAAGGGTAGGTGCTTTGGAGCCATGCAGTCCTCGGCCATTTTGATTTTACAATGGTTACATTACATCACTAGTGCTATTCCATCTTTGTGTTTTGTAGTTACACTGAATGTGGAGCAATCCAAGTAAAGTGCCCTGTGTGGCCATGTTTTGTTAAATGATGTGGTCTGAGGAGCGTGGTGTAGAGGATGGAGGAGTCAAAATACACAGATCTCCATCTGTGTAATAACAGTGCTTATGGTTGTAGGGTGTTATCATGGATCGATATCATCTCTTAATGGGCTATCTACTTATTTAAGTAAATAACCTTGATTTGTATCTAATGTCACATAATGATTAATTGTTTGCATCCCACTTCCTTCTGGACAGGAAGTTATTCCCTCTCCATCAGAGACGTGGACAGCCAGGGCATGGATGCAGTCAAGCACTACAAGATCCGCAGCCTGGATAACGGAGGCCATTACATCTCTCCTAAAATCACCTTCACAGATATTGGCAGCATGATAAAACATTACCACAGTAAGATTAATAAGCAATGAATGCTGACTTATTTATTGTACCATATGTTTTCATCAATGTTTATGAAGCTAGTGAAGATAGATTGATCACTGTTGCGCTCCATGTCATTGATCAGTAGGCTTGAGATTGTTGATGTGCTCCCATTACAGAGCAATCGGATGGACTATGTCGGAAGCTGGAGAAGTCCTGCGATAAACCCAAAGCTCAGAAACCATGGGATAAAGATGCTTGGGAAATCTCCAAGGAATCAATCAAGATGGTGAAGAAACTCGGAGCTGGGCAGTTTGGGGAGGTGTGGATGGGTAAGGAAGGAAATCATTGACTTTTCGGTTGAGTGTTTAGTTTGTTGATTCGTGTGCCTTTCAAAGTTCTGTGGGCACCATAAGTGTAAAGGTACTTTAAAAGGCCACGTGGACTGGCCAAACTGCATGCTCACACCCTATGCTTTGAACTTTCACACAATGGAGCAGACAGACAGCTGTATTCAAATGCTGTCACTTCCTGCTCCAGTCGGGATTTGCCAGCATCAATGAGCACTTTATAGTGAGGATTGATAGCATGGGCCTTATCCACTAGATCAGTGGCGGAAATGTTGATGCATCTAAGGCCAGATTTGCATGCGATTTTTGCTTCTCTTCATACTACCCCCATGCTGTGGTGAGAACTGATGAATTGCAGGAAGCTGTCAGGCTTTTTTTTTGCAAATATACAAATGTTGTGGGAGGCCTCGCACATTCAAGCCGTTTCCTTCAGCTTCCCCTGACCCGACTGACTTGAGCGGCAACGAGCAGCGTAGCAACCAAGAGACTCCACTCGACAATAAACATTTCCTTCTATTGAGCTCCTGGCTTTGCTTGTTATGTCTCACCAGTGGTTTTTCCTCTCTCATGTTTAATGGACCCGCACTGCTTTGCCTATCATGAAGCCAGGGAAAAAGTTAAATCATATCTGACCATGCTTGGAAAATACCACTCTACCTTTAGTGAGATGAACTGTCTCCTTCTGGGTTCCAAATCAGTAACATTGGCACTAAGTAATAACTTCTTTAATAAATCTGATGAATTACTTTTGTTGTCTGTTTACCTGGCACTGTCCACAAAAGCCTATACAGTCTTGTGTAGGGCAGAGAAGAGAAGAGAAATGAAGGCATCCATGTGATTTGATGCTGAAATTCGAGTTGAGCATTTAGGCCGATGTTTCCTTGTCCCTGTCCCTTCTCATGTATGCCTAAGGCGTAAGCGTTGAATAGCTGCAGTATGTCATTTTTGTTGTCAGAAGGGAGTTTTCCCTAAACCTGCAGCAGTGGATGTTAATGTAGAGTACTACTGGGCACAATAAAATGAAATGGGCCCTTCTCAGTTTGCCCATGGATTCTACACATCTTTTAATGATTTCTACTTTGAGTAGCTGAAAAGTAGCATTCATGAAATACTGTGAGAGGTAAACCTGGAGGTTGTTTGCCCATAGGGTTCCTCTCGGTCATACCGAAGCAGAGCATTCATCATTTGCTCTGAACTTTGGAAAATTGTTCCGTGCTTCAAAACTGTGAAAGCCCCAAAAGAATGACGACCTCTCTAAAGTGATAGCCTTTGAAAGCACAAATGTCACGGATGAGCCATGCTCTCAATTCCCACTTCACCCTGGGACCTAGCCACAGCAGGCGGTCCAGCCTGTCTCTTATCGTCCCTTCTCACATGGCCTTCTCTACCTGAGATGAAGTGTTAGCCAAAGGAGAAGTGAGCTCTTTCTATATGAGTTCATTTCTCTTCAATTCATAAGAAATTCCCATTGTCACAGCTCTGACAAACAGCAGCAAACGACTGGGAAACGTTTCACAGAAGTGTTGGGTTTCTTGTTAAGAGCTGAGCTCATCAACAGCCAGACTGCCATTTTCAGTATGGAGTGCTGGCCACAAGAACAAAATTCTGGCCACAAAATGAATAGATGTACGTAGTTTTGTTGTCAGTCAAGGTTTTTGTCAGTGTGTCCTGATATGAAAATGTGCTGAGGTCATATGAAAGTGTGCTGAAGTAAGACTTTTCTTTTAAATTCTACTGTAGGTATGATCATGCAGCAGTTGCATGCCTTGCATGTCATACAGACTTAAACTGGGGAGTGAAATAAACTGTCAAACTTTCTCTCTCTTGTGCTTTCAGCATATTACAATAACAGCACTAAAGTGGCGGTGAAGACCCTAAAGCAAGGCACCATGTCTGTAGAGGCCTTCATGGAGGAAGCCAACCTGATGAAGACTCTGCAGCACGAACGACTGGTGCGCCTCTACGCCGTGGTCACCAAAATCCAGCCTATCTACATCATCACTGAGTATATGTCCAATGGTAATTACAACCCTTTCATACTGCAATGTGCGGACCTATTGAAAGCCCATTTTTGTGTGGATTTGTTCATGCTTTGTAATTTTTCATTTATTTTTTACTCTTTTTAAAGGGAGCCTTTTGGATTTCTTAAAAAGTGATACTGGCTGCAAACAACAGTTGCCTAAGCTCATAGACTTCTCTGCTCAGGTAGAAAAATGTCTTCTTTTAAACTTTTTATCCTACGTTCTGATCTTGGATGTCTGTTACGTGACAAAAAATAGCAGTTGTCATTTTTTCCAGTGGTTGAATGGAAAGAGGAAACAAGAACTTCAGCAGTTGGTCTATTAAAACCTGTTGTGTAACAAACTCAGTCATGCAGGCACAATAGAGTTTAGTTATTCGTGTATTTTAGCATTATTGTATATGTATTTTCTTTCCTTTCTTTCCTTTGATAATCGAAACATTTCACACATTTAAGATTTAGGGGAAGAAGTAGTAAAAACTAGAATTAATATTATCCGCATGTTGGGTTTACATTTAGTCAAAAAGTGACATTGAGAGAAGCCGACATTTTCATTTTCACTTTTTAGTTCACCTGTTAAAAAGGAACCAGTGCATTATGAGGGGAATGTGACAATGTGTCTCTGCTTCTGCTCCTGTGGTCTCAGATTGCTGAAGGCATGGCTTACATTGAGAAGAAGAACTACATCCATCGGGACCTGAGGGCTGCCAATGTGTTGGTTTCGGACAGCCTGCTCTGTAAAATAGCTGATTTCGGTCTGGCCAGGGTAATAGAGGATGACCAGTATACTGCCAGAGAAGGTATAATCTCCATACCCATACATGGATTTCTTTCATGGCTTCCCTTCTGCTTTCTATATTTGATAATGATAAGTGACACATGTTTATACAGATATGAGAAGCAGTAGACACAGATCATTTTCTCCCCTCTGTCAGGAGCCAAGTTCCCCATTAAGTGGACAGCACCTGAGGCCATTAACTATGGCTCCTTCACAATCAAGTCTGACATGTGGTCATTTGGCGTCCTCCTGTACGAAATCATTACATTTGGAAAGATCCCCTACCCAGGTAATACCATTTTAAGAACATTTGAATAATATTCAACATCTTTTTTTTTGCATTAAATATATTGGAATGGTATTATTAACCATCCCAAATTTCCTTGTATGCAAATACAATGACGATAAAGGCTTTCAATGTGAATGTGGTATGATGTAGATTTTCCCTACATTTCCATTGAACCTGACATGGTCTAGATGACTCTTTAAATTTTGTGCTATTAAAAGAGTGCAAGCTTTATCACATTTTAAATAAAAGATTATATTATTTAGAAGGAATAATGAACATGTCTTTTTGGGACGTAGTCATTTTGTGAAGATCTTGTATTTCTGTTCCCTGATATTTGTATACAGAGAACAGTTTGTTCACGAACTTTAAAAGATTTAGCAGTTTCCACATTTTTTGTTTTCATCAGAAATTTAGATTTGAGGGGCAGGTGGTTGTGTTACAGCATATTTTATAAGAACCTTTTATGAGATCACAAGGCTGCAAATTCTTTCCAGAGAAATATTGCCACCTGCTGGTGAATTATATTACTGCCGTGTACTTTGTTTTGACACAGGAAAGGGAATATGCATAATTACAGGGAATGTCCATAATATTGTCATCTTATTAGTGTAGTAATTCTGCCACATCACATCCACAGGCATGAGTAATGGAGAGGTCATGACATCTATGCAAAGAGGTTACCGTATGCCCAAACCCGAGAACTGCCCAGCCGAGCTCTATGAGATCATGATGACCTGTTGGAAGGACAAGCCTGACGACCGGCCCACCTTCGACTACATGCAGAGTGTTCTGGATGACTTCTACACAGCCACTGAGGGGCAGTACCAGCAGCAGCCTTAGTGAGGAGGAGTGGAGCTTCAGGGCAGCGGAACTCTCTAGAAGGGGCAAGAATAACCCACCCAGACTGAAAAGAACAAACATGACCCGAACGTGACAAGAGGTGTTGAGAGCTTTGTGGGTGCCGATACAGCTGCTTGTTTGTTTTTTTCAAAATCAAGCTTTAATATATTGTCTCTTGTTCTTCAAATTGAAGATTTTCTGGAGTCTGTATGTGTGGTCGTTGCAAAGCCCTCAGGACACAAGTGAGAAATAGTGCCTTGTTCCAGACCAACCTTGAAAGCATCTGTGGAACATCACTCCCAAAAGACTGTGGATCGATGGTATTGTCATCTTTGCCTAGAACAAAAAATAAAATCTGAATACACAGCATCATATTCATTAGCTACATTTTTATATGAGAGGTAAGACTTTAATGAGTTTTCCAATGACTTCTTAAGCATATTTGTCACCTTCAAACTGTGAATGGCAGCTTTAGTTCTACAAATGCTGCAGTATGCAAAGTTAAGGAGACATAGCAGAGGTATGGCTAAGAACATATTGAAATAAAAAGCTAACAGCCAACAGACTTGCACTGCAAACGCCAACAACAGCACAATTGGCGCTATCTAGCTTGCTAACTGATGTGCTAATGGGATTTTGACAGTTTAATCAGTGACATAATGCTTTAAAATGTTTCAACCTGAACCAGAATAGCCTGGGCAGCCAACGGGAAGGCCAGGTGTGTTTATGTCTCCTTCAGATAACCATGTATCTTCAAAATTAATGTTGGGATGTTTTGCAAACTAGCTGTCAATTGAACTTTCCTTAAAAAAAAAGTAAAAACCTGCATAATGTAGCTGTAAGTATATATTAAAAATAGTCATGTTTGCATGACAGCTATTGGTGTATTGGTCTTAAAGGAAGTTAATTCAGCTTGTATTAATTTAGTTTCACTCACACATATTTAAACGTATTGTTTAATATGTAATTGAATTAATAGCACTTTGTAAACATGTCATTTTTTACTGTGTGTAGAGTGAAATGTACATAATATATATCATCACTGTCCTATTAGGCCTTGAACTTTATGCCTCGGTACATGTCTGTGTATGTCTTGTACTATAGTACTGTACTGTAACTGTAATGATTTTATTTTATGTAAGTTGATTAACCTGATTTAAGCTCTTGGGTCTAGGGTTCAGTGTAATTTTGTTTAGGTGAATACATCAGAGATGCTTTGCTACAAGCAGAAAACTGCAGGAGCTAGTTTGTCTAACTGTTTATCTAACAATTCGATTTTTGCTGATGTTTAATACATTTCGGAAATTAAATTAATTAAAATGTACAGCACTGTAAAATCTAACATCATGTTAATTCATTCCTATATTACACCATAAGGACACTATACACAAAAGTCTTATTCCAGACTTATTCTTGAATGATTACATTACTGGCAATAATAGACAAAAAGTTTGTTGCAAATCTTATTCTGAGTGAAAATTTACGGAACTATAGTATTACTATTACTATAGTTGTGAAACAGTACCTGTGAGATATTTCTGCGGTTTTGCGACTTATCTAGTGAAGTTTTGAGAAATCTGCATATATATATATTACATTTACATTTCGCAGACGCTTTTATCCAAAGCGACTTACAAGGATGTATACACATTTTACATTTACACTGATGGCACACTGCACATCAGGAGCAATTAGGGGTTCAGTGTCTTGCTCAAGGACGCTTCGACAGAGAATCAAACTAGCAACCGACTTCTCTACCTCCTGTCGCCCCCCTGTCGCCCCCATACATATACATATAAGGTAATAAAGGTGTACAAATGCCGTAATTTATAACAGGACAGGGGTATACACTATCATAATAATATGTTCACAACACCTGTAGAACTGCTGAAGCTGTGCAGATCCATATTGCCTGGGCTAAAAGGGGCATGAGTATGTTCAGATTGGGGGCATAAATATTAATGAGAAACCACAGTTACCACACAGGATTGTTGGAATTGGCCCGTTTTACCATCCTCTTTTGCATATAAGGGATTTGCATGTGAAGGACGACACAAGTGTTTGAGATTCACGGTGTGTCAGTTCCATGCACAGAACTCCTTATTTATGCAAATGTTAATTCAGTTTTGCATTCTATGGCACCTTTAACCACAGTTTCTGGTTTTATTTTTTTATTAAATTAAATTTTAGTCAATAGTCCCCTCTTAAACACACACACACCTGTATTATATGTTCTAGCCTGTAAGCAAACAATGAAAGCTCGAGTTTCGGAATGTTCTCCTGTTGCAAAATGTACAGAAGCCTGGAGATGGGTGAGCTTCCCACTGGACAGGCTTAGCCTTTCTTATACCCAATGACATTCCCAAATCTAGCTGCCCTATACCAAATATATCTCACAATTCCTGTGAGTAGCGCACTGGCAGCATGTTTTTAAAGTGGCCTTAAACTGTTAAAAACGTTTTGCCTTTGTTCATTTTGCAGTTTGTTGATGCAATGTATTTCTAAAATTCACATGTTGAAAATAATTGTTGTCTTAATGTCTTTATCATATGCCCACAGTTGAGTTGCTATTTGCGCTCGGCATGATGATTATGGCTACGGCCTGTGTGCTGTAGCATATGTGTTCATTATGTTAGCAGGAAATAAGAAAATACAGCAGACAGCAGATGGACATCATAAGCTAAGAAACTGTAGATTTTTATATAATTCACTAACTCTGAATTTGTGAATCATTGATTTCATTTGCCACCAAGCAAACTAAACTAAACACGACCTAAGGAGGACTAGAAATGGCCTACTTCAATGTACCAACTGGTTTTTTTTGTAACTACTGGGGATAGGAAGGTGTGTGAGTAAATAGAACTGTTCTGCTCATTTGCACCCATCAGGCAGGAAAGCCTTTTCCAACACCATCTGAGTCTGAGCTCTCTTGTTTGATCAAATCTAATGGGTGAGAATGTAGTAAATTGTGTTAACTCTTTTGAATAATGACTCCAATGGTCCTCAAATGAAAATGAGACTCACGCTCATGGGTGGGGGCTGGAGGATATGGGCTTCCCATTTCACGACGTAGAAATGCAACGTGTGTTCCATCACAATCATATAATTTAGTTTACTCAAAAACTCAAAAAACACCTTTCATGGTGCAGTTACGTTTAAGTTTTCTCTAACCCCCGCCCTTTCATTGAATGTTAATGTCATGTGACCTGCCAAAGATGGCCGCGCCCGGAGAAGTTCATATCGTTATAAGACACGTTCGCTCCATAGGCTCATTCAAGTTGCAGTAAGGCAGTTAGAGAGTGCCTTCGTTGTGGACAGTTGACAGTTCTGCGTGTCAAACTACAGTTTTCCATTGGTCATGAATAATCATATTATGTGAGTTATTATGATATTATTTTGATTGTTTTGAAACAGTACATTGAGGTAGCTGGTAGTTATGTTAAACAAAACATTCTGTACAACATCCATCTGTCGAGGACCTGTAACGTTACATTATTTAGAAATGACATACTCTTCTCTTAAAACACTGTTCATTTTCCAATGCCAGGTTACGATAGCTAAGTTAATGAGAAGCAAGTAATGTTTGATCTTGGCATGCTAGTCAGCCTGCTAATGTTACGATCTTGTTGCGAAACAAGTCAGTTAACGTTAGATAACGCTGCAATGTTTCCTACCATTATTGAACGCACGATCAAGATTATAGTTCATTATTTTTCACAAAGATCACCAGATGATATGCTATGACTGGCTAGGTGGTTAGACGTTTAACGATAGTTCATTGCACCTACAGCTAAAAGTAACTAGTGACACCCTTGCACCTAGTAAGGTATAGGCTAGACTGTATACAACATTATACCACAGCATCGACTATTAAACTACCATGGTATCAGACAATCAATTTCACGTTTTTACATTGGTGTGAGTACCGTTATATATTAATGTACAATCACATACCTATCCTAACTGCCTTATACTCTTGGTCGCACACTACATTATCATTACCGAAGCAGAGGGAACCGTTGGTCTGTTTTAGGAGACAGCACCAAGGCTTATCTATGATGTTCACTTGCTGCTAACAAGAGCAACTGTCTTGATAAAGAAAAGGGAGTGGTATCTTAATTGTATCAGAAATGGCTGTCATACCAGGAGGGAAGTGTTCTAGTCCTGGGATATTTCTCCACCACAACCTGTTTGAAACGTTTTATATTTGGTTTCATAGACCCAAAGACTTTCCTGAACTGAAGAATGACACATTTCTACGTGCAGCGGCTGGTGAAGAGGTTGAGCATGTCCCTGTCTGGTGTATGAGACAAGCTGGCCGGTATTTACCAGGTAGCCTAAAGCTGTCATGTCCCTCTGTCCCTCTTATCAAATGAAGACCTAAAGACTACCTAGCAGCAATGCTTGGGTATAGCAATGTAGAATTCTCAGATGGAGTGAATTTACTATGCAAAACTAGATTAGGTTTAGGATTTGGAATTACTGCATTGCAGTTAGGCCTGTAGGAATTGTGTGTTGGCAGAAAATAGTGGATCAGAATGCCTCTCTTCTTTCCTCTGTGCTACTGTTGTATTTCTCACACATAGTTTATTTGTACAGAGTTCAGAGAAGCACGGGCTGGTAAAGACTTCTTTGAGACATGCCGTTCACCTGAAGCTTGCTGTGAGCTCACCCTGCAGGTAAGGACAGTATTATGTACTACTTCACCTCGGGACTTGATCAAATTGTGTTTGATGCTCTTTGACTCAGGAGATGGAGCTCTCTCTGAACACTGGAGTCATGGGCTCCAGATGGTTGAAGGCACTACACTGTATTCATTAAAAAAAACCTCATTTCTGTTTTCTACTTTTAGCCTCTCAGACGTTTCCCATTTGATGCCGCCATTATTTTCTCCGACATCCTCGTTATTCCCCAGGTAAGGAATGATGGAGTCGTCTGAATCCCCCATTAGTCATTGTTAACAGGGTAATCATGCACATGGCCCTGTTTTCATAGAGCAACGGCTTAATACTGCGCCACGCATTAACCAATGCCTCACAAGTGTGGTCTAATGATTACTCACCGACACTATAGACTCAAGCAGATTTACAGTATGTGTCAGTACCTAACATCTCTCTGTGTGTCTGTGTATGTTTCGCATATCCATTCTTCTAGGCCTTGGGTATGGATGTTCAGATGGTTCCAGGCAAAGGGCCTACTTTCCCAGAGCCTCTGAAGGAGCCAGAGGACCTCCAGACTTTGAGGAGCAAGGTGGACGTGCATGCTGAGCTGGGCTACGTCTTCAAGGCCATCACACTCACACGCCACCGGCTGGAGGGCAAGGTGCCCCTCATCGGTTTCACTGGAGCTCCGGTGAGTGGCATCTCTCAACACCCACATTTGTTGTCCGTCATCAGTACCAACCAGACCTCAGAAAAAATATCAGCAATGTTGCTTGTAGTCACTTGAAAGTGAAGTTGGAGAGTTTGGACCATTTTACAGTTGTCTATGCCCAACCAGAAACCAAGAAAAGAACAATGAGAACAGAACAATACATTTCAATAAATTAAAGAAATCTATATTGCCCATACCTTTCTCAGACACAGTGAAAACGTAGTATGTAGAAATCTAATTTATTTGTGGAGTAGTACTGTTTCTAAGCAACAGTACAGGCAGTAGGGTGTCTAAACAGGGTTAGTTGTAATAGTTGAAGGTGGGAAAACTCTGATCATGCACCTGATTGGACCAAAACCTTAATGGCCTAATTCAGTGAGCAATTAAATGGGCGTCAGTACACATGATGCTGTTGTCTGTGTTTGTTCCCGTGCAGTGGACCCTGATGGCCTACATGATCGAGGGCGGAGGCTCCCCCACCCACTCCAAGGCCAAGCGCTGGCTCTATCGGCACCCCGAGGCCAGCCATCGGCTGCTGAAGCAGCTCACAGATGTCATCGTGGAGTACCTGGTGGGCCAGGTGGCCGCAGGGGCACAGGCAAGCAGGGGGAGGAGGGGAACACCTGGAGTTCACAAACGCCAGGCTCATGCGTTCGCTAAGGAGACACTGGCTCTCCTTTGGGTTATACTTCACTTGACCCCTCAGTTATAGGGTGTCGTAACGTGCCCGTGTCATAAACATGTCATGACAGATGTCATACCCTATCAGAATTCATAATTCATTAGATATTCAGTGATGTGACAGTGTTGATGATTACGTTATCCAGGTGTTAGAGGTTTTAAGGAAAGTTATCTAAAATGTAATGGTTATGTTTGACTGTGCTCATTGTAATGAATATTTGAGAACAATTTTATATATTCTGAACTGCTGGTGTCATTAAGAGATTTAGATGCATACAAGCACTGTTCCTAAGCACAGAGGACCTTTGTTCTGTATTGCTTCAGGCCTTGCAGGTGTTTGACTCCCATGCTGGTTGCTTGGGGCCGGTGGAGTTTGGGGAGTTTTCCCTACCGTACCTCAGAGACATCTCTAAGAGGGTGAAGGAACGTTTGAAGGATTCTGGCCTTGAGAAAGTGCCCATGGTAAGAACTTTCACGTTCAAAGCTTTTACTTATAAACTGAGTATCAAAATGAATTTTGTTAACCTATTATCCCTGACAAAAATTCAAATGCTGTTGCTTTAAATAAGAATAATGGACAAAGGAGGGTGTTCAAAGTGCTAAGTACTGAACAGAGCTTAGTCATTCTTGTAGTTTTATTTTACACCAGCAGATGGCAGTATGTAGCTTGTTTGTGTGAAAAGTTAAGGATAGTTGTCCTCGCAACAATCATCTCTACACGGCACATTTGTTCTCATTCATAAATTTGCTTTACCATTTGTTTCCATTAGTTCATTTATGACACTACTACCTCCATGTCTGTGACATATTCCAGGCATAAATCACCCTCTCACACTTTTTTGTAGCGTTGTTCCTGTAGACTCTTTGTTCTGTTGTACACCCCATCGACTCACTCTTTGTCTCCTCTTCACATGCTTTAGATTGTGTTTGCCAAGGATGGACATTATGCCTTGGAGGATCTTTCCCAGTCTCATTATGAGGTTGTGGGTTTGGACTGGACCATTGACCCACAGTCGGCACGGTGAGATTTCCCCCCTCCCCCTGTTTGCCTAACCGTAATGGATGGAGCCTCTCTCACGCTCCTGAGCTGCCGTCTAGCCATGAGGGATGGGTTAATTTCCCCCTCGGGGCAGTGATGAACGCTCTCCATTGCCTCCTCATTGTTTTTCACTGAGTCCATGCTGAGCATTAGCATTAGCTAATGAACATTTCCTGTCCCTACGCAGGTTGAGGACTGATGGCAAAGTTAGTCTCCAAGGCAACATGGACCCCTGTGCTCTCTACGCCCCGAAGGTGAGGATTACTGTTGTCATTATTGGGAAAAAAGTATAGCACTGTGTCGTCTGGAAAATGCTAGGTTTTGTAGCAATGAACTCAATGAGTCACAAACATGGTGGGGGTGTACATAGATCAGTTGATTTATTTAGTGTGTCTGGGGGGTGGGGGGGGGGGGGAGCAGAAGGTCCTCTGAATCAAATCCATCTGCTCATGACTGCAGTTTGATTCACTCCACGTCAGAGTCAGTTGATGAGGTTCTCAGAAAGTTCAAGAAGGGCTTTTTTTTTTTTCTGCATTTAAAACATGATTCCCGGAACTCGGTGAGGCCTAGCTAAGCCCCCCGGTGGCCAATTGCGAAGTGTTTCAACGCGCTTGGACAGCGCAGTTGCTGTTCTTCACAGTGGCAGATGTAGGATTCTATTCCTTTCCCTGACTCATTGGTATAGACATTTACGCACACAGAGAAGCCAACTTCCCAAGCGATCAAAGTCTTCTTGTGAGGCTTTTTTGTTTTCTAATGGAGACATGGCTCTGAGTTTTCACACAGGCCATCTGAATGTAATCGCGCTGTGGTGACGCGAGTCAGGCCTAACTGTCTCTTCTGTGTCTCAGGAGCGTATATCAGAGATCGTGAAGAAGATGCTGGAAGGGTTCGGCACGCGAGGCTACATCGCCAACTTGGGCCACGGTCTCTACCCAGACATGGACCCTGAGAGTGTGGGTGCCTTCGTGGAAGCCGTCCATAGCCATTCCCGTCAACTCCTCAAGCTCAAGTGAACTCTTCCCTCCATCCATCCAATAACATCCATCCATCACATAGGTTGAATAAACAGAAAACTAAGGCCAATGAGTTCACACAACAGCTCCATACCAGGCTATGTAGCGTAGCGCTAACCAAGGCTAGCATGCTAACTGCTAGCCCAATTATAATCTGCATTTTGTCTTGGCTGTGAACAAGGAAGGAGGAGGTGATAAGCTGTTTGTGACGGGAGGTGATAACATATTGTCTTTTTATGACTCATTGGTCAAGCAACTGCTACAACTATTGATATATTTCAGCACTAGGATATGTGATCATGTGTGTATGTGTGTATATAATGCTGGATGATTTCTAAATGCAAATAAAGAGCTGTTGTTTTATGGAGGTCGGACTGTTTTGGAGTAGAATAATACATTCGCTGGATGAAGATAAGATGTAATCTTCCATCATTTTAATTTATCTGGGTTTTGGGTTGAGAAAAAAAATAACACTTTTGAAATGAAAATGAAGGGTTAATGATTAAAGGGTTTATAACATACTGTTAAAATGAAATTTTCATGATGATTATTTCCATTTCTATGTCTTTCCTTAAGTGGAATTCAGACATTAATCCCAACTGGTGTTTTTCCCCTGGAGGCTCTAAGCATCCTAGATGAGCAAATCTCAAAATGCAGTTGTTTTTGTATTTTTTTGTCTTTCTAGTAGGGATGGGATTCCACAAAAACACACACATGAGGTGGAATTAGAGATGGGGAGGGTGATGGTTTTAGTCTAATGCAAAGCTCTGTGCTGCTGATTGGTTTGGTTCCTCTTTAAGCAGCCCTTTGATCACTTTATTTTGATTCCAGGAAAAGCACGCTTTAGTCAGTCTTTCACCTTGTATTATCTGTCTCTTTCGAGGTGACGGTACTTACTTTAATTGTCCTTTTCATGATGGTGTTTTTTTGGTCCTACAGTTCTCATGGCTTTATCACAATACTAAACAAAAACAGTGAGCAGGCTGCATCAAAGCATGGTCATGGCGTCTCTGTCTCTCTCTCTCTCTCTGTCTCTCTGTCTGTCTCTCTGTCTGTCTGTCTCTCTCGTGCGCGTGCGTGCACGCTCCGTCTGCTGCCCTTCTCTCTCTCTCTCTGTTGTCACAATACAGGATCAGGCTGGTCTCGACTGTGCTGAGGGGAAGTGCTGTAAGCCTCTGGAAAGAAAATGCTGTAATCAATTTGCTGATTAGTGTGGTGTTTTTTTTCCCCCCTCCCTTTAAGCCTCTGTCAATCTGTGCCTGTTTGCCTTCACAGAGCACACAGCTGCGTTGATGGAAGGTTTTGAGCGGGGTGGGTGGGGGTCTGGGGCCTCTTGCTTTCTTAGAGAGCTAGGCTGTGCGTTACCTCAAGAGTCTGTGGGGCATTATTTTTAATTGCAACAATGAATCTACACGGGAAGGAGGGGGGAAAAGCCTGAGTTCCCCAAGGCCTCCTTAAAATAAGGTGCGGAAGGGGGATGGTGGAGTTGTCTGTGTGTGTGTGTGTGTGTGTGTGTGTGTACATGAGAAAGGGGTTCAAGCTCAATCTTTCAGCAGATCACTAGGCCTGAAAATCCAATCTGCCGGCCAAGACAGCAGGCTGTACATCATTTGTCAGGCCCTGGCACCATCAGCGCTCTATCAGATGGGAGTGGATAGGGAGGGCCTCTGGCCGTGATTGATTGGAAATATTAACTGGGCTGATGGAGAAAAGTCCCAATCAGGCTGAGGAGCCTTTACCGCAGGGACTTACATTATGAGTTAATGGATCTGAGAAAGGAAAAAAAGGTGGTAAAATGGGACAAAAGAATATGTGCACATTGAGCTGACCCTGAGGGTCCAGAGATAAGCCAAGCTGTCATTTCAGACAATCTGTATATTGGGATGTCTTTTTTTCTTCTTTCTTTTTTTTTTTTTTAGAGAGGCGAAACAGTGAGTGAACACCTGCAGACACTTTATAAAAACAACATGCTCACATCTGAGCGTTTTGAAATAAGCTGTCGTCTAAATATCAGGAAGATAAGAGGCATCACATTCCATGAAATTAGGACAGCCGTTCAGGATGGAAAACACCAACCTTCTGCAATCAACACCACCAGACCTTCTCATATGTATGAGACAGGTGTATTGAAGTCACACACCCGGTAGAATATATTTTTTAAATTTTAAGTGGATCTACTGCAGATCACCCCTGTTGTTGTCAATGTCATTAGTTAAACGTGAGAATTTCCCTTTCCAAAAATAAAGAAAAGCTCTCTCCAAGGCACTCAGTGGTTGGTGGTGCTGGAGTGAGGGTAGGCAGCGCAACAACACCACCCTGCCCCCCACTCTTCAAAGCCTGGCTTGTGCTCCTCAGCATGCACACCTATCCCATCCTGCCCCTGCCCAGTCCTCCTCCACCTTCCCAATTACACCGGGGCTGCTCGGGGAGCCACTGTGGCAGAACAAAGCTCTTCAAATGAGCTCCCAGAAGAGCACCAGATCTGACAGCCTTGCCATGCCTGCTTCAGAGGGAGTCAGCGCAGGCCTTCCAGCTTTCAAACCAAGGTGTGAGAGAACACGGACAGGGCGGGGGTGGGAGGGATGCAAGGCATCGCTAGCCTATGGGTCTGAGCCAACTCCCATGTGCAGATGAGGATGTGTCAGCTGATGTTGAGGAGTCGGGATCAACGATCTGCCGTACCCACACAGCACTACACACTCGCACACACACACACACACACACACACACCGTCCTTCTCTGGGCTGAGGCTTCCGATTCACCTCCCCCACCAGCACTCTACTATCCATCTGACAGCTCCAGCAGACACACAGCAAGGTGAGAAAGCCAATTACTCCACTGTCTCTTGCCTCCTGTTACTGCGGCTAGATCACCCCCACTACGGGAAGCACACTTTCTCCCGCGTGGCTAACAGCGCTGCTACGCTAGCCATACTCTGGCAGACACCAACCATTATGAGCCGACTCTTACATCCTTGTTCAACCGCTCACACTCTCTTCCCCCAGCCATCCCTCCTTGTGCTGGAGAGCCGGCCCCCGCAACAGACATGAAACAGACGGGAAAAGCCGCTGCAACTGAGTTTGCTGTTTCCTAAAGCACCAGTGACTCACATCAGCTCATGTTAAGTTGCTGCCATTATGATTGGGCCTCTGCTCTGCTGAAGCCATTTTGGTCTGATGAGTGCTGAGAGAATGCCACTCTGTAGATTGTTCACTAGAAAAGAAATACTGTGCAGTCCCTCCAGGATCACATGACAATCTGTTGTAGAAAATCTCCAAAATTGTGGTTAAAATTGCCCTCTCTTTTTTTTAAATTCCTGATCCCACCAGGATCTTGCGAGCGTTTGTTGAGATTCTTGCGGCCAAAAGTAACTGGAATTGCTTCGGGACTTAATCGGGACGCAGAAATTGCGGTTAAAGTTGTGGTGAATTTAAGCTAAATAATAGCAATCACTGCTTTTTTGCAGTTATAGATTGAAAATTGCATCCCGCAAATCCTTGAATTTGTGACAACGCAAGATTGCAAAATTCTGGAAAGGATATATGTGTTTTAAAGGTAAGTGACTAATGCAACAATCTTAAAAAAATCCAGTTTAAGTAAAACTAATAATCTAAAATTGAAAATGACATTCATCTGGAAGGCCATGACGTGTTTCACACTTTATTCATAGAAAAGCACTGAAATTCCAACACAAATCATATAAAATGGTAGTAGCATTACATAAATAGTAATAAATTTTTGTTTATAGACATTAGCTCAAGAGGTTGCACAAACAAAAAGTGTTGATGAACTATACTTTTGTGGCAACAAATACTGGATACCTTTTTTCTTACAATTCAGTAGCACAAAGAGGCGACAAACACTTTCCCTTAAATAAACAGTAAAAAAATAATAAAATTAAAAACAAACAAAATTTAAACAGTAGATGAACTAGTGAACAATCTCTACCAGCGATTATTATGCTTTCCTTCTAAAAAGTCTAGGGACGGGTTTAAACACTGGTACAGTTAACACATATAGACACTCAGAGTATGGGAGTGGGGACTGAGGAAAGCCAAAGGAGTTTTTTGATTTCTTTTTTGTTTTTTTGTTTTTTTATTTTCTTTGCAATGGCATAGGACCGTCTAATTCCACTACGAAACATAAAAAAAAAAAAAAAGAAAAACTTGCTTGCTTGCTTTTTGTATAGAACAGGCAACACTAGCTCATCCTGCAGTAATATGTTTCTTGAAAAAAAGGCAAGTATTCCCTCGGTCTGCTCGTCTTGAGGAGAGGCTTCTGACTGGGTCTACCTAGTTATTCCTTCCGGAGTGCCCTCTCCCTGTCCCTACAGGAGAAGAAATTAAAAAAAACAAAGAACCACCCCTCTGCCTGTGCTGAGCATCGAGTCAGGGGGGGGAAAGCATGTCACCACAGGGAAGGGCGATGGCAGGCCAGCACAGGGCCCTAACCGTCCCCCACCGCACCCCGCCTCAAGTCTCAGGGGGAGGTGTGAGGGCCAAAGGCGATATTTCTCCATCGCTACAGTCTTGAAAACACACACTGGTGCTTTAAAGAGAATACAATAAGGCTTAAAGTTTGAAGTAAGAACTTGTGTGTCAATCTATCAAAGGCAAAGGCCAGCTGCGGTTCGCACTACATGCAGATACTTGTTGGGTGGGAACCGGCTGTATCTATTTGTCTCTCTGTGTCTGTCAAAAATGTAGGGAAAAAACATCCCACTCTCTCGCTCAGTATGCTGGGAACCGCTCCAGAGAAAAAAAAAAGGCTAGTGTGTGACTAGTATATGTGTGTGTGTGTGTGTGTGTGTGTGTGTATGTGTGTGTGTGTGTGTTGGGGAGAAGGGGGTACCATTACGTGGTCTGCATAGTCTGTTCATTTCTGCTCACAATTGTCCTCCTATCTTCAATCTCTTGCAAAACAGGTTGCAAAACAGTAACAAATGAAAACAAATCAGAGAAATGTACACAGGAGCACCTGAGAATTTTTAAAGTCTTTCCTCTCTCCTCTTGCTGTTGTCACATTCCCAGCCCACAACAAATTCAAGTATCTGAAAAGAAAAACAACCACAAAACCAAACCAAAAAAAAAACATACAGTCATCATAAATAATTATAACTTTACAACTTTTTCTTGAATTGACACTTTCATATTTACAATATCTTAAATGTTTCTGCTACTACTTTTTGTATTGTTTCTTTAAGTGATTCCCTGAGAACGGCGTTGAGCATCTCTTTTCACGTTTCCTTTCGTTTCGTTTTGTTTCTTTTCTTTTCTTTTTTTCCCCCTCCACTCCTCCCGTGTTCCTTCAGCTGCATGTCGCAGAGTGCATTCTACGTGTTCACACTGTTCTACGTGTTCGCACTGTTCTACGTGTTCACAATGTTCTACGTGTTCACAATGTTCTACGTGTTCACACTGGGGCACTTTGTGGAGGGTGGCCATCATGGAATGTGGAACATCTAACACGATCATTAACCCCCACCCCCCAGATAATAAATCACAAACAAAAAATCTTTAAAACTTTGCCAATTAGGTCAATTTTTCCAACACAGTTAGCATCTTCAGTTTATTATCTTTGTGTGTGTGTGTGACGTGGTTGCCCCCCCCCTCCCTTCCTGCTCCTCCCTATGCTTTCATTACAACTGTTGAAAACTATAAGAATGGGGGGGTGGGGGGGGTCTTAAGAACAAAATTATTGAAGGCTTCTGTTCCTTCTCTCCCCTGTCCATGTGAAGCTACACTGAATGCAGCCCCGCTAGCTTGAAGTCTGCTACACCCTCACTTCAGCCTTCACATGTCTTCACATTTCTCTGTGGAAGAAGGGGAGTACCAAACTCCACCTTATTAACTTGACAACAGTCTTTGTCATATTTTTCTTCACCTCTCTAATATATAAAAAAAAAAAAAGTACTGCTGTTGATACTTGAAAAGGAGATGCGACTCAACCCGATCGGGATGTACAGAAAAGTAGAGAGGGGAAGAGGGGGTCCGTAGCTTGGCTGGGGGTAGGCGGAGGGGAGGGGGGCGTCTGAGGGTTAGCCGTTTGTTTTTGGGTGCTGAATGCTAATGGTGTGTACCATAGACATCTATATATGTCTATGGTGTGTAGCCATCACCCGTTCCTGTCCTCCGTACAGCAAGAAGGCCAGAGGCTGGCTCCTCTTTCACACACGGAGTTATTAAAGCTGAGTCTTGGAATCCAGTCGAGGTATTAACACTGGCTTTTGCGCGTTTGAATGAATGACGTTCTACATTTGTTTGTGTGTTTTCTGATTATTCAAGCTTCTGCGATATCCGCCCCCCCTGACCATGTCGACGGAAAGATTCCCCTGGCTCAAAGTATGCCCCAAGTTATCATTTGGTTTTATCTCTATGTGCCACTTCTACAATTGTTTTAAACCACAATATGCTTTTCTTCCTAAATTAAGCAAAAAATACTCCTCCATTCTCCATGTGTTTCTACTTATCTTCCACAGGTTCTACCTGGTAGAATAATTTAGTGAATCGCGATTACTCACACACACACACAAGAAAAAATCTCACACGCACATACACAAACACACACTCTCACAAACCTGAAATAAAAACAGATAAAATCTTCAAAAAATAAAAGCAAAAAAAAAAAAAAGGAAACAAAACAAGAGAGGGAAAACAAAAAAAACGAAACTAATGCATTTAAATAGATGACAAAAAAAAAAAAGTAGTTCCTTATGAAACCCCTTCCCCTGACACCCCCGCGGCTCAACCGAAGCGTTCGCGTACCAGCATCATGAGCTTCTTCTTGCCCTTGTAGATCTGTTTGAGGTTGTCTATGAACTGGGCGAACTGGATGTGTCCGTCCTGCGCCAACAGAAAGGTCTCGCGCGCCTTGCTGAGGAACTCGATGAACTCGCCGTAGTGGCGCGGGCTGATGTGCGTGAGGCGCGAGTGCGTGGTGTTGATGTAGGCGCTGATGGTGGCGTCCAGCAGCTGCCGCAGCGGCGCCTTGTCCGTGGACATCAGCTTGCCCGAGTTGCGCCGCCCGGGGATGCCGGCCAGGCCCGGCGCCGTCATGGTGCACCGGCGCAGGATGTCCGAGAGCACGGTGGCACAGTGCACGCTCTTGACCACCAGCGGGATGATGGTGGCCAGCTCGTTCTTGCCCAGCGAGTGGCTGAGCGCGCAGGCCCACAGCACGTCGTTGATGGCCGGGTGCGTGTCCTGGTTGTAGGCCAGGTTGAGGTGGGCCATGGCCAGCGACGCCAGCTTGAAGGCGCGCAGCGGGTAGCCGCGGTGCTCCATGTAGCGGGCGATGGTGAACAGCTGCGAGTAGGTCATGCCGGTGGAGGCGGCGTCGATGACGATCTGGTAGGCCGTCTCGAAGGCCACGTGGTCCTTCTCGCAGAGCGTGAGCGCCGACAGCGCGCAGTTCTGCGGGTCCTTCATGGCGCACTGCAGCGCCAGCGTGCGGGCGCAGCTGGCCAGCTCCTCGCGCTGCGGGTAGTCCAGGCTCAGGCGCAGCACGGTGTTGTGGGACATGACGGTGGCCGCCACGATGCTGGTGGCCTCGGTCGGGGTGAAGAGCGTGTACCAGCCCTGAAGGATGCTCACCAGAGCGCGCAGGCCTGCCGAGAGAGAGAGAGAGAGAGAGAGAGAGAGAGAGAGGGAGAGGGGGGAAGGAAAGAAGGGAGAAGGTGAGCACAACAAAAAACATTTCTCTTAAGAGTCTCGCTGCAGTGATCAGAGAAAAAATGTGTCTTGCATGTGAAACCACTGTGGGTTGTTATACAATTACTTCTATTACGTTTTGTGGTTTCAACCCAAAACAACCCTCACTAATTCTGTTTCAGTTGCTCTTGTCTAGTTCAGCCTAAGGGCACAAAGGGGTCACTACGTTGGAATGTTATGAGATACAGAGGAATTGAGAAATGATCATGAGAGCAGTGTGAGTATATAGGGTAGATCAGTCAGAATCTTTGGGGGGCAATAAAAAGATATGGTCCGTACTAGGGAAGTGATTCATAGGTTGATCACTCAACGGCTGAGAGTTGATCATACATAGGTTGAGTCATAGGTTGATCATAAGCTGAGTCAGTCAGAATCCATACGGATGGATCCTTTGTGGGCCATAAGTAATAACAGATGGGAGTAGCAGTGAGGAGAGAGGAAATACAGACCGACAGATATGTGTGTATATGTGGCTGGGCCATAAGTAATACCAGATATGTGTGTTTATGTGGCAGGGTCGTAAGTAATAACAGATATGTGTGTATATGTAGCAGTGAGGAAAGAGGAGATACAGACGGGATATGTAGAAGTGAGGAGAGAGGAGCAGTGAGGAGAGAGGAGGTACAGATAGGATATGTAGCAGTGAGGAGAGAGGAGCAGTGAGGAGAGAGGAGGTACAGATAGGATATGTAGCAGTGAGGAGAGAGGAGCAGTGAGGAGAGAGGAGGTACAGATGGGATATCATAGTGGCAGTGAGGAGAGGGGAGGTACAGATGGGATATCATAGTGGCAGTGAGGAGAGGGGAGGTACTGACCGACTTCCGTGGCACAGGTGACCAGCCAGCGCACCATCTCTCTGCGTCTCCAGTTGAGCGTGGACAGTGTCATCCTCATCACCTGCACACAGACACACGTGCACAGAGCACATTAGCAAAACACAAAGATGGACATAAACCCCCAGGCCAGGCCAGGCCAACCCACACCAAACATCAGACTGAGAGACAGAGGGGGAGAGACGGAGAGGTAAAGATGGTATAAGGAACCGTTCCCCCACCTGAAGGCCGAGCTCTAAGGCCACGTTGAGCAGGGTGATGTCCGGAGGGCTGTCGGCAGGTGTGGCGATTTTAAAGGCGTCCTGGGCCAGTTTGAAGATGAGGGAAGGAGAGTGGATGTTCTTCTGGATGGCCTCGAGTACCGTCCGAAGCCGCAACATGTCCCCTAGACACACCACACCCCCAAGACCATGATGCAAAGCTTCAGAGAGAGGACACCAATACCACAACACAAAAGGGACAAATAAAGCAAAAAAATAGAACAAGCCACTTCCTCTTCTCTCATGACAAATGCTGACAAGTACAACATCCAGAACACAGTACACAAGCTAGAGTATATTCTGTGTGAATACTTGTGTGATCACACCACAGCAAGCCACAGTCACAGATAAAAGCTGAGTGTGTGTGTGTGTGTGTGTGTGTGTAAGAGAGAGTGTGTGTGAGTGTGTACCTTTTGCTGCTGTGAGCATGGTGGAGGCCACTTCACACTGTTGTGACTCCAGGTGGCCGAGGGTGAACCAGCGTGGATAACGACTAGGCACAATAGAGATGCCATGGTGACCGACATCGCCTGATGGAGCCGAGGACTCCAACACAGGAAGCCTGCAGATGATAACAAGTACACACAAATAAGTATCTCACAACAGCTCCATGGCCCTCTGTGCATATGAAAAGAAAAAAGGCAAACACACACACACACACACACACACACACACACACACCCTTATGATGATGATGATGACGATGATGGCTCAACACAGTCGGGGACTATTCTGTGGTAATAAGGCCCTTACAAGGCTACACATGGACATACACTAGAAGCTCCTTCAAATGCAAAAAGGCATCACATGTTGAGGATATGGAGTCCACAGATAAAAAGTACACCGATTTTCTGTCAGTTATGCTGCCTTTCAATGCCCCCCAGGGAGCGAGCGGGGGCCGGGGGCGTGGGGCTCACCTCATGGCACGCAGTCCCACTTTATAGGCCAGATCGGCATCGTGGGGCAGGAGCGCGGTGAACAGGTATTTGGAAAAGGTGTGCATGGGCACACTCTCCCGGTGGATGACCTCGCCCATGCCGCTGAAAGGACCGCCTGCAGAAAAAAAACACAAAGAGAAAAGCACTGCAATGAGTGACCACTCAAATAGATTACTCCTCTGTCAACCATTACTGCTAAACTGATCCTCCTCAACCAGTTGAGCGTAAGTGAATAACGCATGAATGCACCAATGTTTCCTCTGTGGGTGGTTGCTATAGTGGATCAGTGGATCAGGAGCTCTTCAAATCTGCTTTTTATTGACTGATTGGACGGAAGTGAGAACACAAGCTCAAAGTCTCATGACACACACAGACACACAGACACACAGACACACAGACACACAGACACACACACACACACCCATTCCAAAAACAGTTTGTCTCATCAGCGTGATCCAATAGAGGGAGAAACTGTTTTAGTGGAGCCAAGATGCCTTTAAATGGCCTTCCCATGGCTGCACAGAAATGACCCCTATAATAGAGAGGAGAGCTCCTTCTGCTCCGTACCCAGTGACAGTGACAGAGGCCAGGCCAGGCTTGCTGGAGTTGCTGGGGCCTCGGGCCCTGTGAGTGCATAGAGAAGGGCCAGATGTTTGGGAGGTCACGCCACACACCATGCCACAGAGAGAGGGGCAGAGTTAGTGGGTGGGCTGAGGTTGTGTATGGGGTTAGGGCAATGGGGAGGGCGCGCGTGCACACAGGAACACACACACACACACACACACACACACACACACACCCCCACACACACACTTCAATCAAGAAGACGGGGCTGGAGTGTGGATGGGATCCAGGGAAAAACAGGGTGGGGAGGTTAATAGGAGAAGAAAGGGAGTAAGGAGGGAGGGATGAGAATGAAATAAAGAAATAAAGAGGTGAAATAAATCAGATGGAGGAATGCAATACCCTGGCCTTTTAAAAAGCTGCTTGGACTGTTTGGTTAGAGAGAGAAAATGAAAGGCACGGGGTAAGAGCGAAAGAAAGACGGCATTGTTTGAAAAGGCAGACTGACAAGGAGATAACGGACAGGTGAAAGCAACAAGAAAAAGGGGGGAGTTTTCAAGGTCAAGAGCCAATCCGTGCGAAAGATGCGCCTAACAAACTAGGAGCAGAGGTGAGGTCAGCCTGAGGTCAGCCTGGTGCTGCGGTGCTGCGGTGCTGCGGTCCCTTACCTTCCAGCAGCAGGATGGCCTGCTTGCGCAGCGTCTGCACCAGCAGCTCGTCCAGCTCCAGCTCCTGCAGCCGGGCGATGATCTGCTCCTCGTTGCGGCACACCTTGTCCTGGGCGTAGAGGCCCTCGGGCATCAACCGCTGCTGCCCCATGCCCATCAGCGCCACCTCCAGCGCCAGGGCCAGGTACGACTCGCTGCCGTCCGGGCAGCCCCACACCGACACGTGCTGGTACACCGGCGGCTTGGGCTCGCCAGAGTCTGTCAGGGCAAAGAGAGGGAAAAATGTCACACACACACACACACACACACATATATATATACACACACACAAACTCAAACACCTGCAGATGAATCATACCATCACTGAGTTTTCCTGTGTTTGTGTAAGTTATGCTCTTTGAAAGGTTCATTGGACCTCTGTGTTAAGGAAGGAGGCATGAAGAAAGCCGCTAGTGTGTTTATCTGTCCGGTTACTATGAAGCTAGTTCATATCCCTTTAAGTAGTTATGTTACATCGTGTAAGGTGGGCCACTGATTCATATCTACGATAGAATTAAACTGGGCTTGAGCACTGAGAGACAGTCCGGGTGTCCATTAGGAAGAGCATGCAGACGCAGTGCTCTATCTTCCCCTGTGAATTATGATCCCTGCTGTGGCAGAGCAGGCTAGGAGTACATGAGGAAAAAAGGAGGGAAAGCACCCAGAAAAACAGCACCATCTGTGGCCTCCAGCACGCAGTGAGCACACCAAATCCCCCTGGCAAATGATCCCCTCTCGCCAATCCTGTTTATTACAGCAGGAGAGGGGGGGGGGGGGGGGGATCAGCAAATTCATCACCACTCCATCCGCAGATGAAAGGCAGAAAAACACGACGACGACGACAACAACAACATAGGGAGGACCTTTCTCTCCAAAACAAAACTCCAAGCTTTGGTGGGGCTGTACAGACATTCTCTGATTTCCCTCCTGAAAGGCTAAGGGTTTAAGTATCCTCTAAAACATCTGCGTTCATGCCTTTGTGTCTCCAATGCATACTAGTTTAGCTGTTGCGGACACACCTCACAGCATACAAGCTCAGTCCCTCAATCACAGTGCTTGAAATAATATCTCTACGTTGTGGGAATCTACAGCCAAAGATTTTCTTTAGGTCTCTAGCTTTTTCTGCTCTTTCATAACCATTTATACCTCTATCTAAATAGGATAGCTACTGACCTTAAAATGCCGTTCCTGGTAATCTAATCAGCTACAAGCTAATAAGCTATGAATTAAAGTCTCATCTTATCAACAGGTTTTCAATACTTGTATTCCCAAGAAGCAAACATACTAATGCAAATGTGCATCTGTACTGTAAGTGGCTTTGGATAAAAGCGTCTGCTGAATGAATAAGTATTGTAAATAGATTTTGTTTTCTCTTGACCCTGAGCTTTGGTCTGCGCAGACAGTCCGTGCCAACGCACAAACACACGCATGCACAAACACACACACACACACACACACACACACACTCTCTCTCTCTCTCTCGGTTTCCCTCTTTGTCCTTGTCTGTCCCCCAGCATTAAGTGGGGTGCCATTTTCATGTTCTTGTTGTTGTTGATGTTGTTCTCCCCTGCTATTTGGGTGCCATCATCCAGCTGCTGTTATTGGTCCTGCTCTGGTTAGTGCTGTGACCTTGGGGCCTTGCCATTGGACGAGAGCACCCGTGTCCCCACCCACAACAGCCCCTCAGCACGCCAGCTGCTCCCAGCTGTGTGACAGTCAAACAAAGAGGCTCAACGACTCAACCGTACTCACTCACACTCACACACACACACACACACACACACACACACACACACACACACACACACACACACACACACACACACACACACACACACACACACACACAAACAAGGTCCAGGCTAAACAAAGCAGAAGAGACATTAAACGCACACACACACACACACACACACACACACACACACCCTATCTCTCCTGTCTCTCTCGCGCACTGTCACACGTGTGCACACACTCGCACTGGCTCTCTAAAACCCAATCATTGTACCACTCTCCAGTATTGTTCCAGTGCACAAAGCCCTCCCTGTGGGCTCTCCACAATAGCACTACAATTCCCAGCTTCTTTGGCCCAGGCTATGAGGGGACATACGGAATGCTAAAGCTGATTGATTTTATACATTTACACCACTGTGGGTGCAGCCTGACCTTCTCTGCTTCAATAGCGCACACACACACACACACACACACACACACACACCCCTCTTCTTTACACTACTGTAGTAGTGGGCCCTTTTGTGTGGACTGAGGAACACCTCCGTGTCACGGTCTCAGTGACTTTCTTTGCACGCTCACGAGCCATTTGCTGACAGAGGAGGGAGAGTCATGGTGGCTTCCTGCTAATGGGCCTTTATAGGGCACAGGTAGGACTGCCTTTGAAGGGCTCTGTGTACTGTGAGTAAATAAAAGTGTATGTGAAAGGTGAGGCCAGACAGACAGTTTATAGGTGCTATATAACAAGCATTTCTGACTGTGTGTGCTGTGTATTGGCCAAAGACCCACAGGCAAAGCTGGCATCCATTGAAAAATATCGACGTATGAAAGTCTCCAGATAGGCTGCGGTCTGTATCGTACCTCCAGTATCCATGGCGTTGTCGTCCTCCATTCGACAGGTCTCAGTGAGAGTGGCGAAAAGGCAGCCAATGGGGTCCAAAGGATGGCCGACCCACCCCTCTAGATTTGTAGTAGTGGTCATTCCTCTCTGGAGGAGCTCTGTAGAAGAAAGAAAGAAAGAAAGAAAGAAACTTAATAACGCTCTACAACACTCCCTCAACACTGGGAAAGGGCACTGAATGAGATTTCCCAGCCGTGCCCTGCCCAGGTTCGTTGCCAGTGGAGGGCCGTCCTGAGATAAATAAGATTCCGCTGGAGTTTTAAATACACGATGCCCTGTGCATGCCACACGGCCGCATTCCATAAACGCTAAACTAATTACGCACAACCTTCAAAGTGAGCCCGAAGCTCCTCACCTTCTCACAGAGAAATCAGAAGAATGCTGTGTTGCATTCTCACTTGAAAAGGTCTCTTGTTATACTGCAGATAAGACCAGTTTCTTTTTTTTTTTTTTTGCTGCCAAACAATGAGTCCATTGTGAGAACATGGCGGTTATAGGGTTTATGCCACTTTGCCTAGATAAGGCTTATGGGAAATGTGTGTGTGTTTGTGTGTTTGTGTGTGTGTGTGTGTGTGTGTGTGTGTGTGTGTGTGTGTGTGTGTGTGTCTGTGTGTCTGTGTGTGTGTGTGTGTGTGTGTGTGTGTGTGTGTGTGTGTGTGTGTGTGTGTGTGTGTGTGTGTGTGTGTGCGCTACCTTTTTTCTGGTGCTTGTAAATGTCCAGCTGTCGATGTTGCTGTAGCCGCAAGGTGTTGATGATGGCCACAGCCAGACGCAAGGCTTCACGGGGGTAACCATGGGAACGGAGAGCATCCACTCTTGCGCATGCAGTTGGTACATGATCTGGAACAAATCAATAATTTTATGATGACAACGGCTAGCCAAAACGAGTCCAAACCCTCTGCCCTTAATCTGAGTCTACTGAGCAGGCTTAACATCATGCAAATGGTCTAAGACTTTAAGTTCAGTTCCTGGAACCTGGAACTAAAGAGTTTACAGCCAATTACAGGAAAACCCTTAATGGGAAGGAGTCTTCTCCTGCAGACGTCCGACCACCAACTGTGCTTAATTACATGCATGACATTGGGTGTGGGGCCCAATCAGCCGTCCAGATCAATACTGATTCACCCTGTGTTATCGAGCTCCGGCCTTTGTTTGAGCACAGCCCTTGTGAGTTTAAGCACTTTGCTGCTCGATCCTTTCCTGCTTAAACTGCAATTTATATTGATTGTAGGTGCGAATGACATGAGTGACGTAACCATCTTTGGGTAATATTTATAGCCATCTCTCCCTGTATTTCTCCCCTGTCCCCTGAACTGAGATCCTCTGCAGTTCCAAGAGCACAGATTAAGGGATACTTCATTAGGGTGTTTTGTGGACGTGCGGCGTGTGAGTGGCCGGGGTTCTGCATGGTCTTACCCAGCCAGAGTGGCAGGCCCTGGGGATTGAAGAGCAGGCTCTCACCCTCTCTCTGGTAGGCCGGGGACATGTAGAAGTCACTGCTGATGATGCGCTGCAGGTGGCTGTCCTGCCAGTGCAGGTCGCACGCTTCCACAGCCCGCGTGAACACCGTCCGCCGCGGCCGGCCCAAAGAGTCTGGAGAGAGAGAGAGAATGAGAGAGAGAAAGAAAGAAAAAGAGAAAGACAGAGAAAGAAAAAAAAGAAAGAGAGAGAGAGAAATTGAAGCCATTAATCATAGTCACGCACACAGGTGTAAAAAGAATAAACCCAAAGATCTCCTTCAGACTGCACTGAGGAAGGAAAAAGTATCAAGTCAACCACTGATTGCCTTTGAAGTTGAAGCTGTAGGTAGGGTCAACGTCAGGCTAAAAGAGACAAGTCATATTTGTCTGTGTGTTGTCTGGGTTGTAAGTTGTAAGAGGTTCATGACGAGGTCATTGTTAGGTTTGAGTGACAGGTCTTAAGGGAAGGGGAAGTGTGGTGGGCGCTATAAGCCCACACCTGAGGCCATCTGCTCGACAGAATGACCTCAGGATCCAGGGTTTAGGCGCAAGTGTTCGAGTGTTGAGCTAATCGCTCACCTTGGGCCAGGTTGCTCTGCGGCAGGGCGTTGGTGATGTTGGGCAGCTCGCTCCCGTAGTTGCCGTCCTCCAGGGGGCAGATGTCCATGTCGCTCCACTTCTTCAGCTGCTTCAGCCAGCCGCCCTTCTCCTCGCTCTTGCAGTGGGGGTTCAGCACGATGCACACCCACAAAGCACCTGGGGGGCGGGGGAGGGGGGTTGGCGGGAGAGGACATGTGGTTAGTGCACATCATTCTAACAATCAACCATGCACTTCACTGGGACTTCGGAGGGACTTCACTTGAGCAGTCTGAGATGGAACACCTTGGAATAAATTCAAATCCTTGTACAACAGTATAAACCGCTAGTTCTCAAGTGGACTAAGTAGCTTCGAGGTTCTGACTAAGGCCTAACAGTATATTTGTTTTGAACAAAAAGGCTGAAATATTTAGTCTAGTGGAAGTGTAGCAATACAATACATTATTTGCAGGATTAGCCACACTCTCTGATCCACACATTCTCATCTGTGAGGCTGACACTGACCAGGCTTATGACGGTGACGTCTGTGTTTCCCAAACAGAGTGCAGTTGGGCAGAGAGTGATATTTGGCAGGTGCTGCTGGAATCAGGCAGCCCCATGTCACTGGCAGTGGCGCTCGGCACATCTCTGTAGCTAGGTAACAGATGGCCTAGCCTGCGTTCTCTCTCTCCCCTGTCGCTGTCACATCCAGTTCAGTGTAACAACACTCATTGGCCGCAGGGGGAATCAATGTGACAGGGGGCTCACAACTCCAGCCAATCGGAGGGCTGGGTTACTTTACCTTCAGCTGACGATTGGTTGTTTTTAAGTGGGCGATCGCTAGGAAAGGGGCCGGCCCTTTCTTGGTAAATGAAAGTTAATGGCAGTGATGATGGAGTGCCTGCTCAGTTGACCGCTCCGGGGTTTGGTCTCAGTGGACCAGAGAAGCAGCCGAGGCTTAGCTTTCAAACGAGCCTCCTCAGGATGCGCTCTCATCGACTTCTTTAAATGGCCCCCGATCAATAGCAGAGATCTTGAAAAGCCGATTGATCCGGGGGGCCTTTTCATGACAGTCCAGGCCCCTTCCTCCCAGCGCAGGGCGCCGTCCGCTGTGGGCCACGGCCTGGCCCCATTGGCTGCCATCACAGAGCGCAGAGGAGTTCGGGTCACGTCCACCGGAGGGAGATTACGTCCAGTTCGACCGAGACACCGGCTAACCACCTACACAAAAGTGTGATCAAGGCCAAAGCTTTTGAGCCGCTACGCAACACAAAGTAGCGATGGTAATACCCCCCGGTTCAATTAGATAGTGCTTAGAATCCCGGAATGAGACGATTGACCTGAACACTGGACCAGATGAAGTCTGTCATGAATGACTGTGACTATAAAACTAATTGAAATATGAAGACACAAATTGTGGTTTTATCTACATTAAATAAAAAAAAATAAAAAAATCAACCCTTTTTGGCTATTTGTGCCATACTGGAGAGATTGGTATTGGAGGGCTCCTGTTGACACTGTGGCGGCTAGCTAACCCACCTAGCTCGTCCCAGAGCTGCCGACACTTGTCCGTCATCCCTGTGCCCTGCTGTCTCCACAGTGACAGACGAGGATCGGCCATGAATTGCTCTGTGATGAGGGTCAACATGCGGGCTCCGTTCGAGTCACGCATCCGGAGCATCTCCCGCACCTGGACAGAAACACACACACACACACACACACACACACACACACACACACACACACACAGGATTCAGCAACAGACCAAAACAAAGGACTGGTGATTTTGCACACGTATACTGGGACAAAACACAAGCACACACACACACACACATGCACGCACGCACACGCACACACACACACGTACACACAAAGCATGATACCACGCTCTGAAATGGTGGGCTTTCGCAGTGGAAGGTAGTACACCAACTGAACAAGTCAGATGAAGGCTAGGGTGTCACTATTCATTATTCTAATGGGGCAAGGAGAGAGCAGTGACAGGCTAATCTCGAGGACCAATGGAGATTCAGCAAGCAGAACTAATGATCTAATACCAGTGAGCAGAGATTAGACTGCAATTAGGCACAAAGGCAAAGAGCACAGGCAATATATAGAAGAAGAGGAGGAGGAGGAGGAGGAGGAGGAGGACGGAGGACTAGCGGGCAGGAATTTCATATGCAGAAGATGAAGATATTGTAAGGGCTGAAAACATGTTGTCACGCCGGCGATGGAAAATGAGACGCGGCGTGACATTTAATTAAAACACATTGATTTAAATGGGCCTCCCAGGATTTCATGCTCTCATAATTCATCAGGATGGAACCTTTGGTATTGAGCATTTATTTGACATGCACACTATCCTGCACACACACGCACACGCACACATGTATACACACACACACACACCTTGCCATGTATGTATGGATGTAACTTGCCATGGACACACACTCTTGCACAAATGCAGTGAGACAGCCGTGCTCAAACATACATTTATTAATTTCCCTATTGTCAACACTTCCACTGAACAAATTTAAAAATAGAATAAAAATAATTTACCTAAAACACTCCCCGTCCCCCAACACACACACACGAACACACACACACACACACACACACAGAGAGAAAGACTAACCTTGGCGAACATGGAGTTGAGCTGTTTGCCTGAGCCATAGTAACCTCCTTGGGACAGGAACTGTTTGACCTGCTCCCTGACCTGCTCCTCATCCAGGTGCCAGCAGTTATCGTCATCAATACTGGCCCCAGCTGTGGGATCCGGAGCACCTGCACAAACAAAAAAGAACTCCATTAAAAACCTTTCAGCCACTCTGTAATTCAGTGTGCCCCCTTTCGGACAGCATCAGTGCGATGGATCATTTCAATGCTGTGACACAAGAAGCATGCAGACTGCTTATACACACCTATACATTTAACTTTGACTGTAAACAAACAAAAAAAACATGCACAATGCACATAAACAATCAGCCGGTTTGTAGAAATACAGTTGTGCGTTTTTGTTTTTGTTTTGATGTTTGGTGTGGTGGGGGTTGTTTACGGCTCAGCCCCACTCCTCCTCCGCCAATGATCTAAAGCTAAGAGTGGCAGAGGGTTGGGTGTGTGGAAGCGCCATGTTTTCCACCAATCGCTGGGCTTTATGTGATATAAGTCTTTAGGGATGAGTGCATTTAAGGGCCATTACTTGGGAGGGTGGTCTCAGCACATGTTTGAACCCAATCCTCTTTAGGTTAAAGCTCTCTCTGAACTAGGAGAACTTTTCTGCACGTTGGGAACGTCCTATATCGTGAAAAGACTGGCATCCCGGGTTAAAAGCTCCAACACTTCCTCCCAAACCTGAGACTAACCACAAGCCTTTTTAGTCCCACTGTGCCCTGGCTCTGTGTACAGGTATGCCCGCGTGACGTTGACATTGCTCCGTCCTTGGGCTCTATCGGTCGTTGTGTTTGTGATAAGAGGAGGCATCACAGATAATATCTTAATAGGATCGGGCCGAATTTATATGGATTAAGATCATCTTGCTCATATGACACAGGAGCCTGTGTGTTTGTGTGTGTGTGTGTGTGTGTGTGTGTGTGTGTGTGTGTGTGTGTGTGTACACGGCTAGCTACTGGCCAGGGCGTCTCTGACGGAGAAGCAGCGGCGCATAATAACGCGGTGCGGCCTCAACACGTAGATGAAGCCATTTTCTCCCGCATGCACCGCGGCTAGCAGGGCTAAGCCGAACACGGAACACATGAGTGAGGATGTCAAAGCGACTCTGCCTCTTGTTCGGCCATGCCTCATTAGCGCCTCGTATGACAGAGCGCCGTTTCGGCACGGTTCTTAAAAACATTTTCTCCTAATGACCGTGGAACTCATTACGGGCCCAGCTCTGGTTCCTTTAATCTGCCACGACAGAGAGAGAGAGAGAGAGAGAGAGAGACACCCTTGGGCCAGGAGATCATACGTGCCCATAGGTGGGAGGGCCTGCTATAGGTAGTTCCCTCGTCTCCCTTTGATGCGCTCATTCAAACAACCAAAGCCTTTGCTGGGCCAGGTCTCATAATTCAAATTCCATAATCAAAGCTTAGCCCCTCAGACCCCAACCCCCCCCCACCCCTTACTTCACAACCCAACCCCCCCTGCTGAATGTCACTAATGAGGGCCTCCAGACACTGCAAGCCTGCCGTCTCCATTCAGAAAGGGTCAGGCCACTGAGAGAAAGAGGGGAGCTTCCTTGTTTGAGAGTCAACCCAGATAAATATTTGGAGAGAGAGAGAAAGAAAGATAGAAAGAGAGCGAGAGAGAGAGAGAGAGAGATAGAGAGAGAGAAAGAAAGAAAGAAAGAGAGAGAGAAAGAGAGAGGTGAGCAGATCCCTCCTCTCAATTCCTCTGGATCGGCTCTCGCCCCACAAAACACAGGGATGAGAGCGGGAACTCTTTGAGTGAAAGGAGGTCCAGGCTCTTCCTCTCTCTGCCTCTACCCCTTTCATCGCTCTGTGCTGCTCTCTTTCGCTTTCAAGTCTGTAGAAATGGGGGAGGAAAAACTACACAGAGACTCTGCAGTGTTTGATGCCTCCTGGAGGCTTCAGTGAAACAACAACAGACAAACCTGGCCAGTGGGAGCACAAGGCAAGGTCAAGTGAGGGGAAAAAAATGAATACAAAAAAAAAAAAATAACCGCAACAAAGCTGACTAGGAAGAATAAGCTGGTCTGCATACATGTTCCTGTTGAAGATACATTTGTCAGAAAATTCAAAGACATTTCAGCTCATGAACAGAACAAAAAGCGAAAGGTAAAAGTAAACCAGTCCCACGAGAAGCCTGGCCAAGAGCCCTGGAGCGTGGCTTCTTACGACTGGGCACATTTTCCTATAAACACTTGAGTTCAGGACACGGGGGGAGGAAAAAATAAAATTAAACGAATCTCTCACCCATACGATACCCTGACGACCAGAGTCCCCATGCAGGCATGCTTTACTCAAGTTAGACCTGATTTGGATCACAGTACATTTTCTCCTCTCTCTCTGGCCCCGGGCCTTACCGTGCACTTGGTTGATCTGGGAGTTGGAGGAGAGGATCTCGTCGGCGAGCTTCTGGGCGGTGGGCAGCACCTCGGTGTGGTGCGCGGTGATGAGGTACTGCACCAGCTTCTGCAGCTGGTCGCGGTTCATCTGGAAGAGCGTCTCGGAGATGGGCAGCCGCAGCTTCACCTGCTCCGGTTTGCGGATGCGGTAGAGCGAGAGCGCCACCACGTGCGCGCAGTAGAAGATGTCGCGGTTGCCGCAGCCGCATGTCACCGAGGTGATCTTGCAGCGGTCGAAGCTGATGGCCACGCGGTGGGTGACCTCTGGCTCCGATGCCGTGGCCGGCTCAGTAACCGTGCCGCTGAGGTGGAAACCTGAGAGAGGAAGAGAGAGAGAGAAAGAGAGAGAGAAAGAGAGAGAGAGAGAAAGAGAGGGGTTAGTGAATAGAAGCCGGAGACACCTGGCTCTGGAGGCCCCAACCACATGGCTTGAGGGGAGAGCTAGACAATGCATTTGGATTCAGCGAGGAATTAGATTCAGACTGCAGGAATTGACACATGCTATTCCAAAAGGCTGCATTCTGCAGTTGAGGGGTAGGAGAATGGCAGCTATACAGGTGGCCGAGGGTGGAGCTTGTGTTGTCAAAGAATTAAGTAATCTGACCTGATCCATACATCCCCACAGACTCCTACTTTTCCCTTGGGAACACTGGCCCTGTGTGTCTGTGTACACAAATACACACACACACACACACACACACACACACACACACACACACACACACACACACACACACACACACACACACACACACACACACACACTTCAGGGAAAGCGGACACCGTTTTCCCTGCAGGCTTCCTCTTTGACCCCTTTATGTCTTGCAGTATGGCACTTCTGCGAATCAGACTTTGGGGAAAACCCAGCAGCTACACAGAGAGGCTGCACTACCAGCGGGGGGCCTCCAGGAGGCGCTGCTCAGTGTCCGGCGAATGCTGTCGGCAGTGGCAGGGGAAGCCAGAGAAGCAGCACCGGCGTCAGCACAGGGTGAGGGGTTACAGCGAGGCAGGATGGGAAGGGGGAAGTGTGAGCCAGTCGGCCCAGTGGAGAGGCCTGGCCGCTAAGTCAGTCAGGATGGGCGCCAGAGAGAGAGAGAGAGAGAGAGAGAGAGAGAGAGAGAGAGAGATGAAGGGGGTATGGGGGTTGAGGATTATTCCGTCACACTTTAGTCATAGCTACAACACACACACACACACACACACACACACACACACACACACACACACACACACACACACACACACACACACACACACACACACACACACTAGACAAGAGGGAAATGGGGGTATACAGAGGACTGGCGAAATAGGTTTTCTTTTCTCAATCCTGGACCATGGCACGAGCTCATTGTGTGAGAACACGGAGACGTATGAGTGTATGAATGGCCCTGGAGGAAAGGCGAGGCAGGATCAGGACACGGAGTGGCACAGATGGAGGCCGTCTCAAGTGAGAACATCTCGTCTGGCTTTAGGCTTCCCTGTGCCAATGGCAGCCTACACACTGCTCACAGCCAGTGGGATAACAATGCCTATAGTCCTCTGTGCAGTGATGACCAAGGGCTCCACCAAGCTGATTGTGACCCCACACCCTAACACACAAACACGCACGCACACAGACACAGACAAGAGAATTCCTATGGCGACAGAGGTGCCTAATAAGCATGGGTAAACTGGCTGTTGCCTTGCCAAATCCCACAAAAGGCTTTTCCAGACGAGTTCTTCTGATCAGCTCCACCTCCCCCCTCTCCCTCTTCCCTCTCCCTCTTCCCTCCTCCTCCTCCTCACCCGTCCTCCTCAGGCACCCCTCCCCAGATTTTGCTCCGAAAAGAAATCCGACATCCAATTTACTGCCAAGGCCTTTCAGGCTGAGCCAAAAGCACAGAGCCATCTGATTAAGGGGAGTTTATGGCCATGTCTGTTTTCATTTTGATAAAGGACAGAGGAGGGGAGCGCTGGAGCGCTGGAGCTACCTCCACAAGCCGCACATGACTCACGGCACACACGGTGCACTTCAAAGGGAGAAAACAGGACGCAAACAGAGAGGGGAGTTGGGATGGCTGGGGCTTTCCATTGCTTTCAGGCTCAACTTTTATTTTATTTCACTCTCCCCCCCCCCACCCCGCAAAACAGGAAATGTGCTACAGAAGGTCGAAAATACGCATGTTTTTATCAACAATGATTAACCAAGAATCCATAAAAATGAGCCGAAGCGGGGGGGGGATTTGCATGAGGCGGCCATGCTGTGGCACGGCGAGGATATGGCAGTGAGCGGAGTGAATCATTAAACCGGCGGCCTTGCAGGCCAGCTGCGGGCTACGGCTCTATCCTCCCCGCTCCCCCGCTCTCCGCTCAGGCACGGGAGCAGCTTTGCCTTAGTTCCTGCAGGAAGGGCCCTAATCTCACATTCACAGAAAACTCCTCTATTGTGATGTGGAGAAAAAAAAAACACATTCTGTGCAAAGTGGGGCCCTTGTGAAACTCCTTCAAGCGCAGGCTTGGGTACAAAGAGACCTAACCTTGCCTAGTGAAATCACACAGACACCGTAGCCAGCAGTCCTTTTATGATAACGGGAATAAACCAGGAATGGTGAAGGTTGTCCTGAGATGGGAAAGCCACGGAGCCACAGTTGCCTGTAGTTAGTGAGCAGGACTGCCAGCTAGGGCCTATAGTCCCTCATGCAAGACTACTGAGAAGCACTTGCTGCCCACTGACGTACTGTGCCAGGGCATTCTCTTTGAGAGGGCCTCTGCCGCCGCTAGATGTGGCAGGGAAAAACTGAACTACTTCTCGAGACTTCCCATGGAAATCTTCCCTTACTGAAAGTGTACACAGAACCACAGCAAAGCAATTGAGCACATTCCCTCCTCTTTTAATCTCTGTTAGCCCTGCTAACGGGAAGTGTGTGGCGTAGACGTGCGTTGCGAAACGGCCTGCTAAAAAGCTGCGTGCTCACAGCGGCTCCTCGGAGCTGAGCTGAGATGTGCTGCTCTGAGTCTGGTGCACGGCTGTGCTGACTCACATAGCCTCACCAGAGACAGAGAGGAGAGGAGAGGAGAGGAAGCAGTGTGACACAGAGAGAGGGAGAGAGAGAGAGAGCACAAGAGAGAGGGAGAGAGAGAGCGAGCGCAAGAGAGACAGAGAGAGCACAAGAGAGAGAGAGAGAGAGAGAGAGCACAAGAGAGAGAGCGCGAGCGTAAGAGAGAGAGAGAGAGAGAGAGGGAGCGCAAGAGAGAGAGAGCGCGCAAGAGAGAGAGAGTGAGACAGGGAGCGAAAGAAGATGATGTTGCAACTGGAGCCACACTGAACCCTAGGAGGCCAGGTGACTCAGCAGGGGCCTTTGTGTGCAGCACAGCCTGGCTTACCACACAGCGAAGGATGATACCCCACTTACAGTAATGCTGCGGCAACAATGACCTGGGCTGGGGGCTGGGCCGGCCGTGCCGGCGGATGCTTTCAGCGTTGCTAGGCGAAATCACTTAGCACAGGGAGAGGAAGAGAACGTTTTGTTAGCACTGTGGCTAATGAGACACCAAACACTGAGATGATCGGGTTATTTCAAAAGGGGTTTGGAATGTTATTCAATGAGATGTTACTGTTCTCAAGTCAGTGGGGAGGGTCGTTTGTGAGGTTGTGCATTAAAACAAACTTAATCCAAGAATATGTTATGAGAAAGGTAGGAACACCTGTCTGGCATCAAAAAGAAAAGTTTCAGAGAAAGTCCCAAGGACAGGGCAGCATCACATCCACTTAATACTGCTGCATATGCATGAGAGCCTTGACATTGGCATGGGGACCACAATGCAAATATTCAGCTGTGTGATTAGTCAGCGGTGCACAATGTACACTGCACCAGTGGCCATGTGCAAATGGTATACACACACACACACACACACACACACACACCTCACCTTGAGTCTAATCTGTATTGTTGACCTTCAGGAAATGAATGCATATGCTAAGAACACAATTTCAAGCTGACAGGTATGGAGAACAAGCCACTCTCTCTCTCTCTCTCTCTCTCTCTCTCTCTCTCTCTCTCTCTCTCTCTCTCTCTCTCTCTCTCTCTCTCTCTCTCTCTCTCTCTCTCTCTCTCTCTCTCTCTCTCTCTCTCTCTCTCTCTCTCTCTCTCTCTCCCTCTCTCCCTCTCTCTCTCTCTCCTTCTCTCTCCCGTTCCGTCTCTGACAGTGTGTGTGACAGGGCCTGCTGGCGGGGTTATTGAGGAGGACCCAGGGTCCCCATCAGCTCATATGACAGAAAGAGAGGGAGCCGGAGAGAAAGAGTGCAAGAGGGAGGGAGGGAGGGAGGGAGAGGCAGCTGCCTCTGATGGACGTGAAGAGCCCTGCTCGCCTTTCACCAGTGCCCTCTCTCCTCCTTCTCTCCTCTCCTCCTCTGCCCCCCTTCCTCTACCACTTCTCCTCCTTCTTCTTCCTCGTTGTCTCTCCTCGGCCACCCCCTCTGCCTTGCCTTTTGTTGGGGAGGATATGGAGCTGAATGAATGCCTCTGTCTCCTCTGTGCTGATGCTCTTTTCAGGCTAGCCACACAGAGGACCCCGGCGTGCTGGAGACCAGCAATTTCAGGAGGGGAGGGGGGTGGGTGTGTGAGGAAGCAGGGGGAGGGGGAGAGGGGCAAGGGGCACCCCCAAAGCAGTGTTTGGAGAGAGGGCCCGAGGGAGCGAGGGAGGGCTGTGTGTCGTAAGCAGATGGAAGGGGCTGTGTCACTCACAGTGCAAGACGCCGCGTCAGCAAGGGGGAAGCTCAATGTGGGTCACTCTTCACGCTCACGTAGCAAACACACACACAAATGCACGCACGCACACACACACACACACACACACACACACGCCCGCACGCACAAACACACACACTATGGGTCCTCTTCCTCTGCTGCTTGATTGATTCCTACAAGCACTCTGATTATAGCGTCTGCATAAAGTACGCATGCGCGCACACACACACACACACACACACACACACACACACACCATGGCTGATCCAGTAGGAACTGAGTCACATGCTTGACTGGCTTGTTTAATGTACACATGGCTGCTGTGATAAGGGGTGACATCTGTGTTTAATATATACATGGTTTTTCCAACAAAGCCCCGCTCAGGAAAGAACCGGTCTGGAACGTGAGACACACAGCTACTGCCTGCAGTTCTCTGCTCTGTATACGAGTCAGTCTTAATATCCACATCAACAGTGTCGGAGATCATGAAACACATTCACCTACAATGTGAGAACAAAGGCACACATGTAGCGCGTGCGTGTGTGTGTGTGTGTGTGAGATGAGGGAGACTGCGTGCTGTGTACGGACCGTATGACAGGACTGAACGCTCTCTCAGGAGTCTCTTCCACCCCCTGAGCATTAACGTCTAATGCAACTCATCAACCACCAACCCCCACCCCCACCCCCAACCCCCAAACCCAACCCCCTGGCCTGTTCCAGTGAGATTTTACTGGAGCCCAACATATGGGGGAAGCTGACGAGGGTCGGCCGAGGCGATGCCATAGCAGTTAGGCAGATGTGAGGAGGGCTGTGGGAGTTGCATGCATGTATCATAATTAATCCAAAGCCAATGCAGGCTAATACTCCAGCTCATCCAGGCTTGGGCTTTAGCAGCAGTCATTTGCGCCCCCTTGCGAGCCCCACCGGCCATCTGGCTGGGGTGGGCGAGGACGGCCGAGGCACGGCGTGCAGCGGTGGGGCCTGCGAGAGAGAGACGGGGCCCGAGGCAGCGGACAGAGCTAGGAGGACAAGAGGAGCGGAGAGGTGCGGAAAACGAGAAGACGGAGGAGAGCACACCCCCTCTATCTCTCAATTCATTCATTCACTTCATTCAGGTCCCTCTCTCCCTCCCCTCTCCTTCTCCTCCCCTCCATCTCTGCAATGGCACCATCTGCTGCTCCTGCGTGGCTCCACCCACGCGGGTGCCAGGGCAGCCAATCAGAGCGCTGCTCCCTCCCTGCCCTTAAACATTAGCCTCTAATCAGCCATGAAGGGACTGAGAGAGCAGCGGCTTCAGACACAAGAGGCCTTGCCCCCGCCACCCCTTTTCCTCTCCTTACCCCTCCCTCTCTCTCTCTCCCTCCCTCCCTCTCCCTCCATCTCTTTCTGACTCCCCATCTTCCATCTGTCCCGGCACCAATACGGTTAACACCCCGTGCATGCCCCTCCCCGACCCCCCTTCTCTATCTGCACACAGCAGACATGCATATGTAGAGGGCGACACACACACACACGCGAGCGCACGCATGAACAACAAAACAAAACAAAAAAAAGCCAGAGAGCAGGAGCAGGAGCAGGGATACGGGGGCCGGCGCGGCGCGATAAAGAATGGAGTTCTGATTGATTCATTTATGATGTCTCTCAAAACGCCCCGAGCTCCCCGTTTGTTCGTTCATTTCGCACGCTCGCTCGCTTCGTTCGCCCCATTCGTTTGGGGAGCCATTTGTCATGATCACTCCCAATTGATTTCTGATGTGGTGAACGGTAGAGTGCAGAGAAAGAGAAAGAAAGACAGAGAGAGAGAGAGAGAGAGAGAGAGAGTGGTGGGAGGAGAGTAGAGGAGGGGAGGGTTCAATCATCTCCCTTTTCTCTTTAAACTACCCCACTGCCACAATCACCATCACAACACCTTTCTGCCCTACTCTCAAACAGTGGGGATGACTTGCATAGAAAGATGCATCAGGGGTTTTTCTTCCTTCGTGTCGACCCACCCCACCCCTCCCCTCCCCTCCCCTTCATCCGACCATGAGATGCGTGTGCATTGTGCATGGGGAACAGAGAGGCTAAATGAATAGCAGGCGTAATCACATCGCATCAGGGTGAAAAGGCCTCACAATGCAGTGGGAGCGGACGCAATCTGGCCCTTCTGTGCACAAGGGCCTTCAGAGCAAAAAAAGCCCTATGGGCCTCAGTTCCATGACGAGCAGAGCAAAAAGCCCTATGGGTCTCAGTTCCATGACGAGGGCCTTAGGAAAAGCAGACAGACAAAAAAGGATGAAGAGCAAGGAGGGAGAGGATGGTGGTGGAAATGAAAACGCAGGAGGAGAGATCAAATGAACTAGAGACTTTGGACTGGCACAGATGTGCTGCTCCAGATAAAAGCAGAGACACTTGAAACGCTGTGCTAAGGAGAGCACAGAGCAGGGGATGGGGGGATGCTGTAAGTGGGATTTCCTTTCATTGTTATTTTCTGATGCTTGTGATGCACCAAGGTCTTGGGTCTTGTCCTTAGAGGGGAAGAAAAGACCACTGCAAAAACAGAGCCGATTGTAAATATCCCTCCCTCTCCCTCACCCGGTGTGCAATGGGGGCAGCGTTTCCCTGGGCTGCGACGCGCCACATCTACACCGAGTTGTGCTACATACAGCTGGGAAAAATAGCACGCTCCATATTTTTGCTTTCAGAAGACATACACGTACTCTTTCTATGCGAGCAGCCTGCGGACCCAATAGTAATGAGAATCAGCTTTCCAAAACTGCTAATTTGAAAGGACATACATGTCTGAGAGGATTCCTGTCAGAGCCCTCCAGACACACCACCCTTCATCACGGACATGTTGCACAAGGGGACTGCTGGCTTTCCCCAGACTATGTCGTCTTTGTCCCCTGGACCTTAAGAAAGCCAGCAGTTAGCTATCAGGCCATTGGGCCGGCTAAGAGAACGTGACAGCTTTAAAAGGTCACCGGTCGGTATTTATCCCCTCACTTTGCCACGGACCATCCCAGAAAACAGCCTCACTACACCACTTGTCAAGCATTTCAACTCTGCCCTCACTAGAACCGATTGTACTGCCCCAAAGCACCTCACTCGTTGGCTGTGCCCCCTAAACTTCCATGGCGTTTTTTGGCCCTTTGCCGTCCCGTCTCCTCAGACATGTGAAAGATTCTGCTTAATATGCGGGCATGTACAAACCATCTGCTTGCCTGCGTTTGACAAGGAGCCGTCCGCGGGACACAATGCCTCCTTTAAGCTCTGCACGTTTGTTCTGGAGGCACGGTCTGTGCCACTCGATAAGTGCGTTTTAAGAGGCTTATATTTCCTGAGTCACATTAAACAAAACATAACAAAACAAAGCTCAATCAGTGTGTGAAGACTGAAAGGGAGGGAGGGATGGGCGTGAGAGAGACGGCATTTGAGTAACAGACAGGGACTTTTGTTTTCATTTGAACTTGTGCATGACAAATCTGCAGCTACCGCTTCGTCTGTGTAGCATACTAGCACTCAGCTAGAAAGAAAGAAAGGATAAAGAGAAAGAAAGAAAGAGATATACTAAAGTTCAAACAAACTGCCTGTGTACTTGAAACACACTAGCACAAGGTTAAGAAAAGTCAATATGTGCTCTGGGGCTGCTCCCAGTAGTGCTGCCTCCCTGCTATTTCCTCCTCCCCACCATGGAAACCATAAACTCCTCATTGTCTTCTCATCTCCAGCCAAGATGCTAGTCAAACAGACAATGTAATCTGCAGCACCTTCAGTCCACGCAGCAACTCCCAGTGATGGTTTTCTCCCCCATCAAATGCCTATCGAACCAGGCATAGCATATGGACTAGAACAATAAAAAACACATAATGGGGTGGAGGGAGAGAGAGCGTGAGCACAAAAGACCCAAGCCAACAGACACCAACAGCTCCAGTCTTGCATGCATGATGGCGACGAAGAAAAACCCTGAAGGTGTGCTAAACAAAAAGCGGGAGGCAAGGGAGAAGAAAATCAGCTGAAGCGGCAATGGTGGCATCTCTAATTACCCCAACTCCTCCTCCTTCTGGCTTATACCCCCCCCCCCTATTCCGCCTCCCATTCCAAAAATACTCCTCCATTGTCTTAGCAGTCCTCTCCACCACCACCTACCCCCACCCCCACCCAAACACCTCATCCACAGACACGCTGTGCTATTGGCTAGGATATACCCATTAGCCTAGCTTCAGCCGCTAGGCTAACCCCATCGTTGCTGTCTTAATCTCACCCTGACCTGCTTTGCTCCTCTCGCGCCGGCTGCCCACTGGGCCCGCCGTTCACAGGGCCCCCTTTGTTCTCCAAGCGGGGCTGTCTAGGCCTCAGGCAGGGGCCTGGCCTGGCCATTGTTGCCCACAAAGAGTGAACAGCAGTTAGCGGGCGTCAGCTTGGAGGCAGGGGCCTGAGCGACCGCCGACCACTGCTGGGAGAAGCCAGGGGGAGAAAGAAAGAGAGAGGCTCTGGGAAAGGGAGAGACAGCGGAGGGCAGAAATGAGATCGGAGACGGCCGGAGCAAAGGGGTGGAAGCTGGGATGGCACAGGAATTGATGGTGGCCTGATTTTACCTCACGGTCAAACAGCCAGGGCCAGGGGTGGAACTGAATGCTGTTTTTTTAGTGTAGGGCAGCGAGGCTCTTTTTAGGCACCAGATGCTCTGAAAAGCCGGTGTGTGACAAGTACTTAAAATCTGCAAAAGCTTCCAGATTCAAACCGAATATGTGGGGTTGGAAAAAAGAACCCAGCAAACAAATAATCAATTAACCCTCACATATGCATCTATTCTCTCTCTCTCTGTCTGTTTGTCTGTCTCTCTCTCTGTCTCTCTCTCTGTCTGTCTCTCTGTCTGTCTCTCTCTCTCTGTCTCTGTCTGTCTCTCTCTCTCTGTCTCTGTCTGTTTGTCTGTCTCTCTCTCTGTCTGTCTCTCTGTCTGTCTCTCTGTCTGTCTCTCTGTCTGTCTCTCTGTCTGTCTCTCTGTCTGTCTCTGTCTGTTTGTCTGTCTCTCTCTCTCTCTCTCTAAGAGGTAGCAGTGAAAAAACAAAGCTGCCTAAAAGAGACTGTGCAGATGGTCAACAAGCATCGCCCTGAACGGTCGATACAAGCATTTAATGACAAGGTGGACACACACACACACACACACACACACAAACCTACTGAACTCCTTCCAACAGAACACTTGACCAGCTTAATTTCAGTGGGTACAAAAACAACCGTGAATGCTAAGCTAGGTGAATGCTAAGCTAGGTGAATGCAGATCAATCATTTGAATATCTCTCTTTGTATGTAAAGCAAACTTTTCAAAGGACCAGTTGACAGTTTTATTTTTTGGTAATCCTTGGAATAAGTGATTAAAAAAAACCTTTTTTCTTTTTTTTTTAGTGTGGATGTATTGAGGCCCAGTGTTGACACATGTGCTTGCATACAGAATAATAGGAAATGCTCAGTAAACAATACAACACAATGCACTTTAGCTGTGCTCTGTGTACAAAGAAAAGGCCCACTGCCAGACAGCCATTCATCCAAATGGCCCTGAAGCTCTCAAAAGAGCAGCTCACCAATGACAACCACTCTACGGCATGCTCAGAGGGACACACAAGGCCAGCACACTCAATAGTCTATTTTAAACATTTTGATTGAAAGACTCACTCAAGGCGGACACAAAGAAAACACACTGTCAATTCAAGGAGAATTTAAACTGTGGAAAGAAGAAAACACTCTCCAACGAGAGATGAAATAAATCCATCCAAATCCATTCTGTTTTTAATCCATGTAAAAATAAAAAATTTTAAAAAAAAAAGGTTGTCTTTCCACCACCACTTCCAGAAAAACCTGAGGGAAAACCGAACAATTCAGAAGAAGAGCAAACACATCAGAACATGTCCAGTGGTTGGTGGTTGGAGCCAGACAGAAACTGTGTGTCATCAGGGTGTTAGCACAGAGAGGCGGGCAGGGGGGGGGGGGGCATTCAGTAGTCTACTCACCACGGCTAGCTGCTTGTATTGACAGAGCCAACACAAAAAAACAATGGAGGGGATAGGATAGACAAGGGGTTGGGAGAGAAGCAGAGTGCTATAACAACAATGATGCAAGCTATACTGCTAGGCGTACGTATAGGCCGGGCGAATGGTGCTGGGAAAGCAAAGCGCTTCTCATGTGGAAAGAATTACCGATCTGATCCATCGCTTAGCTGCATGGAGCATGGAGCATGTAACCTGCGCTCTCTTTCTCTCACTCAAAACCACACACACACACACACACACACACACACACACACACACACACACACACACACACACACACACACACCTGCAAACTAACAGTTCTACACAGCCTTGTGGAGGAGGCTGGACACCCTCAAAAGGGATATTGATACAAGTGCTTTTCTGATGGCCTTTGGTTGGCGGCTTTGGAGTAGGTTTTCCACTGTCTTGGCTTGTCTCACAATGGCAGCTTGATTGCTAAGTATGGTCCTTATCTTTGGGAGTTCTAGTATAAGAAGAAAAGGTCATCAGTGACGGCACTTAAAAGGAACATTATGCGCATTTAAGCACTGCTCCTGGTAGCGCTGGAAAGCTGTATGCATATTCATGGCCTGGCCTCCAACCCTGATGGAGAAGGCGACCTGAGGGGGGAGCATGGACGAGGCTTCGGCCAACAAGCTTCGAGCACAGAGTTTTTTTTTGCTCTCCGCTGGACTGTATAATGAAGCTGCTTTAGGCTAGCAAAGTAAAAAAGCATAAACCCGATGGGGGGTCCTTATCGCAGAAATGAAACAGAAAGATCCGGAAAACTTCTGCCTAATTCCCGTGCCTTTTATCTTTTTTAATGTTGCGTAATTGAAAAAAAAAATAAACCTGGATTTAAGTTCACAAAAAGACCTGACAGTGAAGTGCAACAACAGCACAATGCTAATAATGTGGGCGGTGTGTTGGGCTTTGAGGCTCATCTGCAGCACACACACACACACACACACACACACACACAAACAATGGGCACATCATTCTTTCTCTCTTTCTCTACATCAAGGTCGTTGGAGAGATGTGGGGGCAATAACAGCACATGCAGAAAGAAGAGGAGCTGTGAATACAGAATGTTGGAAAAGAAAACAGTCACACACACACACACACACACACACACACACACACACACACACACACACACACACACACACACACACACACACACACACACACACACACACACACACACACACAAAAGCCCATGATCATGCCTGTGCCAGCTGCACCCGACTCCTGTTGGCAACGGGACCCGCAGCGATGGCTCTGACATGCACCACGTGGCAGGCCTCTGCTGGTAAAGCCCACCTCCACTGGTAGCAGGAGAGACGGAGAGAGAAAGGGTAAGAGAGAAAGAGAGAGAGAGAGAGAGAGAGAGAGAGAGAGAGAGAGAGAAAAGAATGCAGCAAAAGAGAGAGAAGGGTAGAAAAAGCCAAGCTAGCAGAAACAAAGCATAACACAGAAGAGAGCACAGAAGCACGGGCTATGAAGGAAATAGAGTGAAGAGAAAGAATAACAAAGACACAAACGGAGGTCTGGTGAGAGTTTTTCCCTCCCGGGCTGACTGACCGAGTGGTCCAAGCCGAGGAGCGCAGGAAGACATGTGTGCCGCCGCACAGCTCTGTGTAGAGGCCTGCTGATTAAAGGCCTCAGCAGGACCTGGAGGAGCCGCACATAAAACAAACACCGCTCACTACAAACACGCACGCACGCACGCACGCACGCACGCACGCACGCACACACACGCACGCACGCACGCACACACTCTTCTCCCTCCTGCAAGACAAGCCGTAGAAGTGAGACTAGAGACATGCACGCCCCACTCAGAAATGTCCACCATGCCCAGCCGGCTCACAGGGTCTGAGGTTACAGCATACGAGAAGAGCAGCTCAGAGTGCTGGCGCACACACACACACACACACACACACACACACACACAAAAGGGCAAGCTAGCAGCATCAGTGTAGCTTTCCGGGAGACTTAGGTCATGTGACGCAGGTCTGGCTCGTTCTGAGAGCCGGGCTGCAGATCTGCCGTACAGGTGAACCGAAGACGGGGGCACTGAGAATAGCCACTCGTATTGATTCGGATGAAGAGAAGCCAGCAGGTGCCGGCTAAAAACTGATTCCCCTAAATGGATCGTGTGGAGGCAGGGGGAGAACTCTGTGACACGAAAGATCACAGACATACAGCGTTTTGGATTCTCTCTCTCTCTAAATAACTACTACACGGAAAGAGGGAGGTTCACTTTACGAATAGAGAGAAAGAAATGGAAGGCTGGAACTGCATGTGGAAGACTGGAATGGAATGAATAACAAACATGAAAGGGAATTTTCATCTTTTAATATGATGCCAAAGTGCAAAACAAAGTCCCATCAGTACACTGGACAGCAGAAAAGAGGGTGAGAAAGAGAAAGAGGGAGGGGGAGAAAAAAACAGAGGGAGGGGTAGAGGGAGAAAGAGACAGACACAGAGACTTAGAAACATGGATCTTGAGTGAGTCAGGGGGAATCGACTGCCAAGGCCCAATAGTCTCAGGCAGGGGGCTCAGGATGGTTGGACACCCCCCTACCCAGGGCCACGTGCCAAACATAATGACCTACACACAACTGGCATGGCACAGAGAAGCTGTGTGTGTGTGTGTGTGTGTGTGTGTGTGTGTGTGTGTGTGTGTGTGTGTGTGTGTTTGTGTGTGTGTGTGTGAGCAAGAGAGGGAGATGGTCTATCCAAGGAGGAGGGGTGTCCAATGGAATGCGTACTTGAATTCTATGGGCACGCTGCCTCGCTCACCACAGCAACAGAGGGAGAAGTGTGTGGACTTCACAGAAACAGAGAGGGAGGGAGAGAGAGAGAGGGAGGGAGGAGGGGAGAAAGACATCAATGGAGAGAACTGGGCACTGGGCCAAGCTCCAGCATTACAATACTGGAGGGGGGAGAAGGGATAAAAAAAGAAAGAATAGAATGAAAAAAGAGAAGTGGTGGAGATGGGAGGAGAGGCAGCAAGCTAGTCTGACATGTTTCCAAGGGTGAGGGCAATTCAATTATCACAGAGGAGTTGAAGGTGCAATGGAGCTTCTCTAGAGGGATGGGGTAGTGCTGACGAGAGTAGAGCATCTACACACCACCAAGAGGAGAACGAGCCAGCAGGAGAAGAGTAGAGAGAACCTAGCAATAAACAAGGGCGGGATATGGAAAGAGCAAAGGGAAAAAAAAACAGGAAAGTTAAAGAGTGAGGGAGAACGAGTGTGAGAATAGGCAGAGTAACATGTTAACAAGATAAGATGGAGGGAGTGAGAGGAAAGATAGAGAGAGAGTGATTCTAATGTAACTCTTGAGTTGTGGACATCCACAGAACTTTATCTGACTTGACTGGTCCCTGCATACATTCAAATCTTTAAGATAAGCAAATCGCTTCAACTGTCATTTCAACAGTACCCAGAGTGAATTCTATTGTGACAATGATTTACATGGGGACTGTTGCACAGCAACCGTGTCGGTGGTCTATTCACACAAAAGTACCAAAACAGGGCCAGAGAGTATCATGATTATTTATGGTCACAGGTGCTTTGTGGACGTCTGTTAATATTCAGAGAAATTCGCCATAAACTGTCTGAAAGAACTAAACAGGATAGTTAAAGAGTTATCCCTCACATGCTCCAGAAAGTTACACAACACATACTAAGGACCTAAATGAGGGGCCAATGATATTGGCTTACTCATTCTACAAAAAAAAAACTACAAAGATGGCCAACCGAGTGGCCGCTACAACTATCTACCTCCACACTAGTCGAGGCTCATGAGGCAATCTGTTGTGCCGCTTTCTGCTGGAGAAACAAAGTGTAAGGACCTGCGCTGGTGCCCTCCACAGATCATTCGTCTCTATCTCTCTCTGATTATCTGGACAGGGCCTGAGTAATGGCCACCCCATTGAACTCTGAACCTCCTGATCGTTAACATGAATCTTCATTGGCAGGGCGCTGGTTGTTCTTGTGTCCTTGAGCATAACACTCGTGGCATCTTTCTAGAGAACCAGGAGACATCCACTTCGCAGAGAGAGGCCGCTCCACCATCACTGTCCGAATATAGAGCATCGGGCTTCACATTCACAGGGTGCGCTCTCTCTCTCTCTCCAACCCGGCCCATCATCATGATCTGCCTGCGAATCCATCTAATGCCAACGGGAACGTGGGCAGGGTCGTAACACACACACACGCACGCACGCACGCACGCACGCACGCACGCACGCACGCACGCACGCACGCACGCACGCACCCAGCCCTCCCTCACTCACTGAGCCCATCCCAGCTTTTGAGCCTCCTTGCCTGGCCTCATTTTGTCGCCCCCCACCCCCACTCTTCAAATCCCCACATTGCCCGTCCATTGTCTTCGGGAGCTTCACTTGGCTTCGCACAGCACACTGTGCATCTTGAATGTGCAGGAGGCTAATCCCGTTACATAGGGGCTAATAATAAATGAATAAATGAAAAGCCAGTTAGCCTCGACAGAAGGGAGCCAGCGTGGGTGGGTGTTGTTGGGGAAGGGAAGGGAAGGGAAGGGAGGGGTGGGGGGAGCTGGATAAGACATCGGCGGAAGGGGCTTTCTGGGGACCAAGGATGTTACTGTGCCTTGGTACACCTCGTACCCACATCCTTGCCATGTGCAGAGGTGTAATTTGTGCAGTTGTCCCCTTTTAAAAAGTTGCCCCAGGGACGAGGGAAGGTTTTAATCAGTGCCGTGCACGCAAAGGCAGATCCATCAGATATGCTAATCAGAGATCTTACCTGAACAAATACCCTCAAGAGCAGTCTCATCCATCATAATTGGGAGAGGCCTCATTAATAATGCAAGGCATGGAGGGCGTAGATGGAGGGATATTAATTGAGGGGTGCAAGGAGAGACGGGGGCCCTGGCAATCCTATTGTCACTAATGGAGCAGGGTAATGGAAGGGCTTGTTCATTCATCGAGAAAAAAACTGGGGGGAAAAAAATCCATCCATTTACGCCGAATCAACACACCAGCACTACTGGTCCTATTTCAGGAAGAGTGATTTTTTTATGGAGTCATACTTTAAAACATGCTGAGTATGTTTTCACTGGTCACGAATAAAGGCTCAACATGACTGAGGGCTCCCCCTCGAAGGGCAGAATCTAATGAAAACCGTAAATCTCAGAATAAGGCCAATTGTCCATAGAGAAACATATTTGTTCACTTACGAACACCCACATCCTGACCTCAATTTAACCATCTGTGGAGTGAAAAGCAGACCAACCCCCAACACACACACACACAGACACACACACCACCAATGTGTCAGTGGCGCATCCAAATCAGTCCCAGACAACGACAATAAAAAAACGTTCCACTCCGCAACTTTCGCCAAGAGTTGCCTATCCATTATTATATTTGAAACCACTTTTGGTTCAGGCCCATAATAGCAGTCCAATCCACCTCGGCTGAGACTCGACATCAGGCTTTGAAGTTTGGGGCATAAAGCCTGCCTGCAACACAAAAAGGCTTCTAGGTTTTCAGCTGAGGGGAAATTGAGAGGCAGACGTCCATTGTGGAGATCTGTTGACTTCAAAGCCAGGGTGTGTTTATGACACATGTGTACCATTTGAATTGGACAGAGTCAGAAGAGCCTCTAGCCCCCTGAGGGAGGGGAAGAGAGAGAGAGGGGCGACGGAGAGAGAGAAAGAGAGGAAGGAGAGCCCCCCTGAATGGCAGACGCATGTTCCAGTGATGTCAGAGGAGATGCACGAGCAGTATTGTGGGAGTAGAAAGACACTAAGGAAGTGAGGGAAAGGAAAAACCCATTACTTTGTCTGGCTTTTTTAAAATGTCTACCCTTTCTTTTGGAGTAACAAAAAAAAAAAAAAGGCTAATAATGAAATAAGTCTCACCATCACCATCGCTCAAGGTGACAAGACGGGTTATTCTCCTACGACGTGAGTTTTCAGTGCTTATCCTTATGGCTTTCATGCATTCCAGACTCTCTCTGTTCGCCTCTGTGGACAGGGCATGGTAAAGACCTGATGACATGGTCCAGTAGTCCAGAAAGCCCCGTAGCCTGAAGTGACTGACCATCCTTGGGGGGTGTTCCCGGCATAGAGCTTTTTTTTAAATCGGATAAGTATAGAGGTCTGACTATCTAGCTTTCAAAGCATGTCACAAACCTCCATTCTCAAACTGCAATTGTGAGGACACACTCGCTTTCATCTGAGAAACGGCCAGATGGAGTCTCACCATAGACTCACAAGAACCCAGACAGAGAGAGAGAGAGAGATAAAGCGCTTTGCGAAGAGGATACTGAGAGACGAACAGAGTTCACATGCACCCTCGTCATGGGAAGCTAAATGACTCGATCACCATACTGAAGATCGGTGGGGATCAGGTGATTCATACGTCGCATTCAGCCACACGGCAGAATGAGCTGCTGAACACCACCACGCTTCCTGCCCAGCTCGTGGAAGTAACACCACGTGCTAGTGTGATGACCACAAACAGGCTCATCTGTAAACATGAACTGCCAGGGCTATGGCACAGCTCAAGTGAAACATCAAGTCTCGAAGCTTATGCAGTCACTTTCTTGACAGTGCAAAAAAGGAAGTGACCCAATCCAGACTGATACCAGTCTGCAGTTTTTCACGACTCTTTGCAGTCTCATCTAATAGCAGTGTTTAGGCCTTGTTTTCTTCCTTGTTCTTGGTCTTTACCTCTCCATGCTAGGACTCCTGAGGTAGACCTACGAACGAAGCGGAGAGAGAGAGCGACAGAGGAGAGAGAAACAGAGGGAGGAAAAGAGATGGAGGGGAGCAGTGGCCGCGCCAGATGAGCATCCATAAGGGCCGTCTCGCTGTTGGGCCGGGAATGCTAATGAGAGACCGAGACTCCAATCACACTGAATTATCCCAGAAAGGCCTCTTCAATCACGCACTGATTTACCCTGCTGACGTTCTTTTCTCTCTCTCTCTCCTCCGCTTTTTTCCCCTCCCCTCCCTTCCCTTCCTCCACACCCCTACCTCCCTCTCTCTCTCCCTCTCTCTCTCTTTCTCTCTCTCTCTTTCTCTTTCCTTTCTGATCCTCTTTCCACCCCTCCCACTCCTACAGCAGATGAAAAAAGCGAGAGACCAGGGAGGGATGAAAGGTAGCTGGGTCATGAATATTCCCTTAAATCACTCTCTAAATGAAGCCTGTGTGAGGCAGGCGGGCGGGCGGGCGGGCGGGCGGGTGAGTGGACACCTGTTTTCAGGGCTGGGTGGCTTGCTAGCTGGCAGTGATGAGGCGAGGGCCACAGCCATTGCCTTTCATTAGCAGGCCTTTGTGCTTTCCTGTCACGGCCACAATGATCCACCATTTACTGATGATGAAAATAAATTGTGTACCTGCCTGTAATACAGCAACATCCAGATTAGATATCTTGCGGGGGTTGGGCAGAGGGGGGGTTGGGCAGAACTAGACAAAAGCTATTGTTGAGCAATAAGTATGGCGTTACTGCAACAAATGGCTGTATAGGGGAGAGAAAAACAATTCGCTCTGGAAGAAACAAGAGTTGGTTTGTTTAAATGTGAGGTATAGCGCAGCCATTCAGTAAGTAAATAGCTAATGCAGTCTCAAGCCATCACAGTTCTTTTATTACATTTTCCTGAGAGCAACAAAAGATGCACTCAGACGATTGCTGCTTCCCTGCACTTTAATTTGAATAAAAGACATAGCTCTTACCCTCTACTGCAAAAGTACATTATAAGTTGGTATTCTTAGGGTAAAAGATTAGTCAAAGACAAAACCCATTACATGAAAAGTAAAATTGTAGGATTTTTTTTCTGAGAGAGAGAGAGGGATCAGATAGGCCTACAGTTTAATTGTGGCTTTCATCTGTTGTGCTTTAAAGCCATTGTTGCTGGGTGTATTTTTTGTACTCCACCGATAAGGCTGAGCACTTTCAATACTGATTTACACTTTCAGACGCCACACTGTCTCATCCTGCTGCCGCAGCAGAAAAAGTGCTTAGTGTTCACAGCCAAAGGAGGCGAAATTAAACTTGGGCAATTTGAATTTAAAATCAAAAGCGAGTAGGAAAGAGAGAGAGAGGGCGAGAGAGTCTGATCGGGGCTCTGGGGGTTGTCTGGAGGAGGGGCGATGGGGTAGAGGTGGGAGGGGGGTGTAGTCCTGTGGGGATCTCACATATGCCCTTGGACAAGCTATGGGAAATTCCCCCTGAGAGAGGAGTATTTTATTAACCTCGACTACACACACACACACACTCACTCACACACACACACTCACTCACACACACACTCACTCTATCTCTCCCACTCCCTACCTCTCTGTTAAATATTAAAATCCTAGCACCATTAAGCCTACTACTATGTTTTCATTACAGGTGAGCGGACCTCATTCAAAGTCTGATTGCCATTTGGTCTATCTGTAATGTACAGTTACACTGCAATCACTCAAACCTTTAACAGGTAGCCCAGTGATAAAGGAACACTGTACCTTCCCTCCTGGTAGCAGTGCAGGCCTCTGCTGGCTTTAGACCCCAGACAACAGAGTTTTTTGAAAATGCCATTTTTTACCTTTGCATTTTCAAAAAGTTTTGCGTCCACACAACGTTTTGAGAACTATCTATCTAACTTATCCACACAGAAACACAAAAACAGGTGAAAACCCTGTTGCTAGCTAGGCCATTTTGAAATTCTTGCATAACTTACGTTGCAAGTTACAGCCGATAACTAAACAAGATTAAAGTTGTTATTTTCAAAAAGCTCTGATCTCGCCTGTCCACACAGCAACATAAGGTTTGTGCTTTCAAAAGTCTCCCCTTTTTAAAAGTATGTGTTTTCAAGCCCTAAAAATGCCTTTGTCGTGCGGACACAAAGCCAAAAGACAACATAACTTCTCAGTTTTCGCAAAAAAACTCTGTTTTCACCGTTGTCATGTGGATAGGCCCTTAGGGAGACTGATGGGCCCTCTGATTATCACTCCTTCCCATGTTGAGTTTGAGGGGCCCTTTGCCATGGGACACAGTGCACTGAGGCCTCCAGTGGCTTTCTCCTGCTGGGGGGCTCCGCTCCCCTGCAAGCCAACAATGCCTGCCCCGTCCTGCCCCCTTCTGTCTCCACTGCTCCGGGGCTGGAGGTTCACCCTGATCCTATTACAGCATGACAGGAGCTACAATCACCCATTCAACAGCACGCATTCTCTCTGTCTCTCTTTTTTCCCCTCGGTAGCCCTATAGAGGCCCAGCTATTCAGGGTATTGTTCACGGAGCTTCGCCACACATGACTTATGTGTGCTCAGGCCAGCCAGAGTCAGGTGAGCGGAGACGGTAATCATCACCTGGCCCTCAGCTCCTTAAAGTCTGGTCCGAGAACGAGCCACGGAGAAGATAAATGTTTCTGAAAAGGTGAGGGGTGTTTGCCACAGGGCTAGTTTTCCATGCTGACATTTTGCTTACCAGGCCAGAATTGAGGCTCTGCAGAGTAGCACATTTGAGGGGGTCCACGGGAGCTAAGAACCCATTATGTGAGCTGTGGGTTTTGCTGAATGGAGCTGAAAAATCTAATTCCTGGATCATCCACCCCCATCCACCTACAGCGCAGTCAGGCTGCCTATTCCCTACTTTGTTATTTAGTGAACAAGACAAAGAAAATCAGGAATTAGGGGAGAGGGGAGAGGGGAGAGGGGTAGCTAGATGTAATGTTTTAGGGTTCAAGCCGTATCTTTGTGAGAGAGAGAGATACTGACTGTGTTAGGGGAAAGCGTGAGGGTGCGTGGGGTAGGGGGTTCCAGACGTAGCCCTGCGGCTCTTGCCCACATTAATCATGTGGAGGGGTGTGTGTGTGTGTGTGTGTGGGGGGGGGGGGGGGGGGGGGGGGGGGGGGGGGGGGGGGGGGGGGGGGGAGTGCACGGATTGGAGAAAGGAGGTGCGATGGGTGGGGGCCAGGGGGCACCCCCCCTTGTTGCATGTTTGCATGTCTACTGCTGCTCTGACGTGTTCCCCTGTCAACCCCACAGTCAGTGGGGCCTACAAGACTAATGAGACCTCTCTCACTCTCTTCGTGTGTGTGTGTGTGTGTGTGTGTGTGTGTGTATGCCCATGAGTGTGTGTGTTTGAGACAGGGTTTGACAGGTTGGTTTACTTTGCCTTTCATATTTGCCTTTTAGCTCCCTGCCCTCAACCCCCTCACCACCACCACCACCACCACCCACCCCCCCACCACACACACACCCCCTCGCTCCCTCCTCTAGCACCTTCTCCTACAGTCATCTGCTCCATCAGCTGTCTGAAAGGCAAGTGCATAATGGGCCATAACAGCACAGCCACTGCAGGGAAGCCCAGTAAAAAAAGGAGCCAGTGGGAAAAAGGAAAAAAAAAAAGAGAGTGACTATGAGAAAGAGAGAGTAAGAAACAGAGAGGAGGAGGGGGGGGGGGGGGGTGTTCACCTATTACAGAGAGGCAGTCTGAAAAGCAAGCCTTCAATGCTTGTGCACTAAAGCGCAGATTAGATTTGGAAAAGGGCATTCAATATTTAATGGCGCACCATCTTCTACCTTCTCCTAATGTTGTGCATTCCAATCTAAGCTAGTTTAGGTGCTATCTAGCAGGGCTAAGCCCATTAGGTGTGCTCCTGCGTGCCGATCGGTTTCTCCATTTTTTTCTCCACGTGGTACTAATGAGTGACAAAGGGAGTCAGTGTGGGGTGGGGGTGGGGGTGGGCAGGGCTTTTTCATAGCAGGGGAATGATCTTAATGTACCAGAATTGGGACACGTCCCCATCTGTAAGGGCCATGATCAAATATACATTATGACCACAATTATCTTTTGCATATTTGCATTACAAATAGGCAACCTTGGTATTGATCTGGCTGGGAGACTAAAGCTGATTTTGTATGACTGAAACCGAAGGCGGGGAAAAAACAGTGACTTACAAGACATTTCACACTACATCTTCACTACATCTTCCAAAACTGAAAGAGCCTAGGCGTCTGCTTTCTGCTTCTGTCAATCCACAGGGATATAGCATCATGTGACAGGGCCATTCATTTCAGATAGCATTAGGATTTAGGATTTCTTTGAACCAATATTCTAGATTGACCATAAGACGTCCTCTTTTACCCGAACCTCTTTTAGGGACCTAAACAATGGGTACAGCCGGGATTTTTCGAAATCACCCCAAAAAATGTGGGTGTCGCCGTTTGCCTTCTACAGTCGTCAATCGTTGTGTGCATTTTTGCATTGCTTTGACCTTCCTCTTGAGGTTACACCTGACTGCACGCCAACATTTGCCAGTAATGTACACACCCTTCATGCAATCATTGGTCAAACTGTATCAGAATCATTACCCTCGGCAACAGCCAAGTGACAGAGCAGCAGCTTGCTTGTCGACAGTAGCACATGGCGCCTGAACAGCTTAGAAAGTGCCCAATACGCAAATGTACATTCACAAATGAATTACAGAAAAAGTATCTCAGTCGGGATCCGTGGTAAGCAGAACGCCTGACCAGCAAATGTGGCACATCAAATGAAGGTGGAGTGATCCACATGCCCACATAAGTTCCACAGAAAAACCAAACTGCAGCTGAGGGAGAAAGTTCACCAAAAAGAATACCAGAGCACATCAGGAGGACTGAAAAGTGTCTAGTGAAATGTTTTAATGGCAAGTGATTCTTTATTTCATTGTTATGTAAAAGGTGTTGAAAGCTAAACTATTTTTATTTGTTTTTATTATATTGTTGAGGGCCAAAAGTTGAATGGAAATTAATAAGACTGTCTGGCCATTGTCTGGAAGGCATTTGTTATTTGTCTTGTTAAAGACTAGCTGTATGGATGCATGTCAACTATTTAAACCCCCACCTCATACATTGCCATGGTGCCACCAATAACTTGAACTGAATCATCCCGCCACCGCCCTGCCCCAACATTTCACCCACAGCGGGTGTCCGTCTGCCCCATGCCATGCCACACTCCTGCCCCCATGTCCAAAATATGCTTACCCTGCATATTCTTGATGGCAAGAAGTACTAGCGGCCAAAGTATTAGCATAGCTAGCAGATTGCTAAACACTGGACAGAACTGTGTGTTGAAAGCCTTCAACTATAGCTCAGCAAAAAGAAAAAAAAAGTACACTCAAATCACTGGCTCTAAACAGACAGTACTAAATGTATTTAAGTCTTAATGATAGCTTTGCTCCCACTGAATTTGAAGCTGCCGGTTGGTTGAAACCTCATACCCGGCTGTCGCGAGAGAGATCATCAGGGTATCCAGCCCTAAATTAAAAGCCCACTGGCTCCCGTTTTGGCTACCTTCCCCAGCGCAGTCGGGCCGAGGCCTAGGAGGCTTGCTGAGGTTGCTCCTGATGTGTATTTAACTGCGGGTGGAGATGGGTGGTGTTTATTCAAGGCAGCCGAGCCTGACTGTCGCATGTTAAACATGATAGAGCAACTCCACCCACAGAGGAGAGTGGCAAGGCTGTGAAAAGGAAGGTGTGTAAACGGACATATCCCTTTTATCCCAGCCATGAAAAACACAGCGTGCATTAGCACTATGTGTGATACTGCCGTCTGAGGGACCAAATACACAAACGCAAAGCTGTCACTTCTGAAACTCAGTTTCTGAAACAACAACAGCAAAACATGTGATTGTTTCACAATGTGTTTCAGAGGCCTGACACTCAAAAAATAAATTTAGGCTGATTGTTTTATGAAGTAGGCTTTAATATACGAGAGCAAGAGTATTTAGCACAGAAAGCACAGAAATGCTTCCCCGAAATGGAGGATGTTTTGAGAGTGATTTGGTATGTGTGTGTAATGCGTGCCTTTGCGCCTGTGTTAAACAACAGTCTTACAAGTTAGATTGACACCAGGCCCTAAATGAAAAAGTGTCGTATTCGTAGTTCTTGCCCAGACACACACCCATTTCCAATAAAAGACCTCTTCTAATTGAATCAGCTGAAGCCTTTAAACCCCCAGTCCTTTCCATGTCAATTAGCAAGCCAACTGGACCATATTCATAAGACAACCACCTTCCGCCATCTGGGTGCAAATCCAATTGAAAAGGTTAACAAGTCAGTTTAACACTGCAGGTTAGCCAAGCTGGCTCTCTTTGGGCCTTTCATTCAGAAGTTCCAACTAGCTGTTCTTTGGCCAAGTCATTCACAGGTCAAGAACACATTTTCACAAAGAGCCAGGGATTTCTGCTCAAAACACTCACACTTAAGCTACAGATCCAATGCATCTATGACCGATGCATTACTAAATCTACTGTCCAAAGGGTTACTTCATATCACATGAAATGTTAGCACACACAGTGAAATAGCTCTTTTGACAACCATCATTGCATGGACAAATGTGATTACATTTGGATCTTAAAGATTATACGCATCAAAACTCAAGCTATGGTCATATAAATAAAAACCCTTCATCAACTTGGAGAACTTGTTTTTCATGTTATTCTGGCAACATGATGAAAGAAAAAAAGCGAATAAATGAGTTGCTTGCTTGACTGAAAGAGAACATCGACCCATAGAGATGGCTTATAAAGAAAGGGTAGGGAGAGGGAGAGCTCCCATGTGATATTTGCATAGGGGAATTTAACACGTCGCTAACTGCCATTGAGCCTGGCTTCTTTCTCTCGCCTTCTGGCAGGATATTTGACCCCAACCTCCAACACACATTATCCTTCCCCTGTAGTCCAGACTGGGGAAAATTAAGTTTCCATGTGAAATAGCCACAAAAAAAAAAACCTTCCTGCACACAAATTCTCAGCTGGATGAAAGGCTTGGGCATGGGGGAGGGTGACCGCCTAGATGCCAGAGTTTCCTCTTCAGTCAGTTTAGTGTTACAGCCTCAGTATGGGTAAAGTTCCCTCAGAAAGCTGCTGCTAAACGTAGGAGAGGATATGTTTTTTTCCCTAGTTTTTTTATGTATTTATTTCTGCTGTCCTCTCTCACTGCCTGCCTAAGCAAAAGCCTCGTCATACTCTATGATTCTTTTCTGTTTTCAGACTCATCCCGCTGACTGATCTCCCCCTCCCCCCCCCCCCTCCCCCCTCCCCCTGCCTGCTCTCGCTTGGCTGATTTGCCTTCTCTCGTTTTCGCCCCTCTTTTTGTTTCCCCTGCAATTCTTTTGCATTTGTTAGGCAATTACAGCCAAATGAGGGTCCATTAGGCCTGTCTGGAGGCCAGCTCTTTCAAGCCTGGCAGCTCAACGAGCCCTGCACCTCTGACAATGACACCCCAACGCAAGGACAGCCAGCCACAGAGGAAGAGCCATGGAGCCACACACACACACACACACACACTCTCACTCACTCACTCACTCACTCGTCATACAAACCTCGACATGCAACTCCACACATCTACCCAAATTCCTGGGCTAATTCCTTAGCCAAATTTACGGATTCCACACACAGCTACACGTGCGGCGTGCACACGCGCGCACACACTTAGACAAGTCATCTTTTGCTCTTGTGGTGGGTATGTGCTCACATCAGCTGTGTTGCTCAGCTTAGCTGTGTTGGTGAGTGGTTAACTCTCTTGACGCCATTGCGAGCAGCTGCAATGTTTAGGTGTTGGGGAGGTGGCCGTGGGAGGGGAAAGTGACGCACATGACAGAGAGAGAGAGAGAGAGAGAGAGAGAGAGGCCTGGGTGGCACGTGAGGGCCGGGGGCCGCTGGGGAGAGGAACCTTGCCCTTGGCTCGCTGCTCCTGCACCCAGACTATCAATCGCTGGGAGGATCAGAGAGGTAGTGCTGGTGGTGGCGGTGGTGGTGCGGGGGTTAGAGGAAGAACTCACTGGCCCCCAAGCTGCCACAGTGCACTATATGAAGCAAACAAGCAGGCTAAGACTTGCTCAGAGAAGTGAATTGCTGATGAACTTAATCAGAGGGTATCAGACAACCCTGCAGCATTGAGGCATTGGGAAATGGCGGGGGGGCAGGCTTGCCAATTGATATCTCTGCGTTTGGGAGCAAGCCAGACCCGACAATAGAAAAACATACAGTTGTTATGGAAGCCATAGGAAAGTCATATGAGGTACAGGCAAGCAAAGAGGTATCTGGACACCGGACCATGATAACGTCTTTTAAAATGGTCGTCATCTAATTTTGAATGTGTCATTCTGAACCCTTTTTTGATGAAAGACGCTGTGTCTGACAGATAAAGCAACAGACCGTGTTTAAAGTACTCCATTTACTGACTAACACGTTTTCTTTCTATGTAGGCACTACCCCTCCCACTTTTTCAAATTAATTTGGCTCCTTTTATAAAGACCTGAAATGGTAGGCTACTCAAATGTCTCGTGTCCTTCAAAAACTAAAGAGCGCTAACAATCCTGAAGAAGGAATTGTTGCACTGATTTTCTTTTGAGACTTGCAGGCACAGAATTAATTACCTTGATTAAATATTGTCTGTCTGGGTGATGAGGGAAGGCACAGAATTAGTGGTCCCTTGTTGAACTTGTATGGCGCTGAATGAGATGTGTCCCGATTAGAAAGAGCAAAACAGCATCGCCATTCAAAGCGCACAAAGAGCCTAAAATCAGTGACACAAAGCCATTAAAAATGTCCAGACTAAACAAAATAACATTACCCTTTGTCTCAATAATATACACTGTTTTTTTTGCTCCGAATACTGTTTTAGCCCAGTCTGTACGATACAGAGGACACGCAAGTCTTCACCGTATGGGGGGGGGGGGGGGGTCATAGGAGCCATTCCCAAATGAAGTTATTCTCTTAGCCTATAATTCACAAACGCAGAGCTGCCTACACTTTCCCTCCGCCAGCCAAATGTATAGAATTACAAGACCAGACCAGACAGTGGCGCCTAAGGGGGAGATTGCCATTCATCCTAAAATTAGAACATTGGAACATTTTTTTTTAATATTATTGTGTGAGCAAAATAAAAAAATAAAAAAATAACCAGTGGGAAGGACCTCACAAAACAAAAAGAGGCATGTGTTTTCCCCCCGAAATGGCCAGCCCAACAGATGAAATATGTCACACATTTTGAAAGGGTCTCATCTCTAAAGTAACGAGTTTCAGTGGCACTGATTCCGGGTGCAAAATCCAGACCGATACATCTGAGGGGAGGGTACGGGCACTTTTAAATCCCCTCTTTGAATTGTGGTCCGTTTAAAACCTAGCCCAGGAGGGGGAAACCACAAAACTGCATGTTGGAGGCAGCAACCAAACTTTGCACCAAGATGAGGCAGCTTTGGTGTGCTTAGGATCTGAGCAGCTTCCCACATCTCACTCTGGAAAGCTGTAATCCACTGAAACTTTTGCCTCCTCTCCCCAGTACAGAGTAGCCTTCATAAAAGGGAGCCATTTAAGCTTTGTGCTATTAGGAGGGAGCTGCACTTTTAACAACACCCACCCCCAACCCACCCCCAACACACACACACACACACACACACACACACACACACACACACACACACACACACACACACCACACACACCACACACACCGCACGCACATAACAACACCTCTCCTCCCCTTTCCCTGAGAGTAAGGGCTTCTTTCTACAGCCGGCTAACAAAGCATGACCCAATAAACCTTTAGCCTGACTCAAAGCTCAAACCACCTCTCTCCAAGGACTTTATCAGGCTGAGGCATGGCGGGGGGGCGCATGAGGATGAGAGTGGGGGTGAAGTGACACATGGAGTAGAATTAATCATTCTAATTCAAAACCAGAACATCCAATCCACAACAGCAGCACCTGCACACATTAAGATTTACATTAAACAGGCAGGACATACTGGGGATGGGTGACATGTTTCTATGACGATTGAGGCTACTTAAAAAGTCATCCATTCAGTCGTGTCTTAATGTGACATTATTAACCTGCCCAGCTTGGGTCCGGTGAGCATTTGCATATGAGCCTCTGTGAACTCATAGACCCGTAAACATGGCTGGTGCTGAGTTAGGACATTCTGGCCTATTGTTGTGGTTTCTTTAGGACTTACTCTTTCAGTCAGAAGCCAGAGGAGGCCATGCATGAGGCAAAGGAGAAATAGCAAGCAACAAGTCGGTTCTGATTCAGAATAACGCCTTAGCTTCTGCTGATAGAAAAATGTCCAGAAAGGTGCTGGTTGCGCTCCAACTCTTTTAAAGCAATGAGACACCATGCAGTTCATTTCAGAGCCACCTACTTCAAACCAGGTCAAAACAAATACATCCAGCTGCTTTGGACAAAAGTGTCTGCTAAACATTATAAACCACAACCATAACCATGTAAACCCTTGCAGCTGGTGTCCTCAGTACCATCACTGAGGCCAGGAGCTAGTTACTGGTAATCCAACCACCAGTGCCAAAACAAAAGCTCAATCTCGTCTAGCACACTATCGCATGCCTTAATGGCCACTAGAGCTATCAGTGTGGTGTCGGGAGCTAAGCTGTACTTCTAACACTCAGTGTCCACATAGTTTGCTTTAGGCCTACTTCATTTCAAATCAGCTTTGTCTGGTAGGACAAAGAAAAACAAACCCCCTTTGGAATCGCATGAATCCATATTCTTCAGAATTATGAGTTTGGGTTCTCTTTAACGTAGGCTAGTCCATCTAGAATAGCACATGTGGACAGTACATGTGAAACGACAGTTAACAAAGGTAAGATAATAAAGAAGGACACTTCAGAAACTAATTATCAAATCAGATTAAAAATAGATTGAATAAAAGACACTTAGGGAACTGACTAATATGGATAGTGGGGAGTGGTTTCTCCAATGAAGGAGGCCTTTCAAACCTGCTAAATCAGTGCCTAGATTATTTTATTACAGCCAAGTTTTCATGTTTCCACTAACGCAAGCCGTTTAAAAAAAGAACACAGAGGATCTTTGTGGAAGAGAATCAAATGAATCATGGCCTCTTTACTCAATTAAGTTGTATAGGCGTGTGTTTACCTTGCCTGTGCCCCTAACACCTCAGGTTATTGGGGATTTGGGGGTTTCCGAGACCGCTATTTTAAGAAGGGGGAAAGGGTGGGAGAGGGAGGAATAAAACCTTAAGCTGTTCTGCGCCACGTCCAAATGATATCCTACCTATAACTGACCAACTAAAATGGCACTACAGTTTAAAACAAAACCTTGCTTCTAGATGTCACAAGAGCTGCCACAGACCGGTGTGCACCTAAGGCTAAGTGACACAGTAACTTCCGCTGAGAAATATGCACAGACAATGTAGGTTTCCTAGTTTTCCTCTAGTTGCTAGTTACTCACCAAACAACATCTTCAAAAACTAGAGATCTGACATCCGAAAATAGATCGTTTATCATAAATCATACAATTTCCAGGACAATGTGAATTAATGGTACGCGGGCTCTTCCGGCAAAATGCTTTGCGCCTACTTTTCAGCAACCTAAAAATGGTTTGTTCTGGACAGAAAGGTACACGAACATATATACAGTACATCCCGTAAGCAAATCTTAGAGATTCATTATCAGATAGTCGATCTTCCTTTGTTTAAAGAAACCCAGTAGTCTTTTCTGCTGTGTTCGCATTGAAACAGCGAGACAGATCATCTGAACTGGAAAGCTATTGTGTGCGCGAGGAAGACCCAAAGACAGATTGATGGTTCAAATAGGATTTTATCGAAAATAACCCTAGCAAACCGAGTGCACTCAAACCAACCTGGAATGATGTGTGCTATCACATGCTTCTATATTCAATTTATAATAGGGGACAGGGGTTCTTTGTCTTGTCCAACCAGCAAATAAACAAAAGATAGGCTAGCTGTAGTAGGCTACATGAATCAAAGCGGATTACAGTGGGCTTAAATAATTATAATAAGAGATCCAATAACAGTTGACGTCCAATACGTGCCCTCTTCCAAGAAACGCTTTAAAGCAGTATAAACAACTTCAGATCGACACGACGTGAAATACCAATGCAGCAACAATAAAGGTCTATTGTGACCACCACCGTCTGCTTTTTTCTCCCCTCGAGCTGGGAAATATAATTTTCTCCGCACCGAAATATCTCACAGTCGCTGACGACCAGGACTGGATTAGAGTCGATCGATTCGTATGATGGGGGTTGCAAACCAAATGTCAAGTTGTAGTTATCCATAGGCTATCCATATTTGTGAACTGTAGGCAAAGTCATCACGTAATAGAAGGACACAACGTTTCTAACATTGACTAAACTCCACCGACAGCCCTTTAATTTTTAAAACGTCCAAAGGAGCCCCTCGCTGCTTTAGAAACACTATAATCATCAAAATCCTAAATCTTCAAATGTAAAATTATACGCTATTGTATCTAGGGCATTATATGGAGATCTTTTAAAATGAGGTTTCATAGGGTTAGCAAATGCTTCTCATAATTGCGTAGAGGTACAGTTCCTAGCTTTCCTAATTAACTTCGCGCGAAGGAACAGCTAAGCAGAATTGGGTCCGCAAAAGTGAGAAAGTAGTGTTTTAACGTTAGCCTACGTTTCACTTACCGACTTGTAAGACATTTTCCACACAACCAGTCTCCAAAAGCCGGATCCCCCGGCGGAAAGGAAGCCCATCTCCGGTGCCCCCTGCCCCCGTGTTCCCCGTTGTGGTTGTAACCCCTCCAGGGACAGCCCCAGACCCAACGGAAGCGTTTGAGCCCACGGCTGGACCTTCTTCTCCAGCAACGCGACACTGAAACGACGAATACATACAAATTTCCCTTTCGTTCCTCGGGAATGACCAGTACACAATGCGGCGCTGAACTGGCTCCGGGATCCGCTCGAAGCGTTCCTCCACCCTTTCGAAGGCCCATTTCTCCGCTACGGCCTTAGCAGCACAGTCCAAAAGAGATTCCGGAGAGCGAAGACGAGAGTTCGAATATCCCGGCCCAGGCCCCGGACCCGGTCCACGAGGAGCGGGTCGCAAGCAAGGTCGCTTGCTGGCCGGTGGTAGGGATAGGTGCAGCGGCGAACGAGGCGGTAGTTCTCCACGTCCCTCCGCCATGACAACCAAATAAACACTGAAGTCGATACGGTGGCTAGAGAATCGCGCAGACAGATGCACCGCACAACAGGAGGGAAGGGGCGGGGAGATGCGTTCTTGCGTCACCGCCAATAACAAACGCTCTCTCCAATCATGAGGAAACGCTGCACTGATAGCGTTCCTTCTCAACAGCGAGTACTATTGTGTATGAATGTATGCGTAGGATAGGCCTATGTGTGGGATAACGGTTTGTTATGTGTGTTGAAATCTGCACATGCCTTTCTATAAATGCAGGAAACTTGATTACCCTTCCCGTTTTTGCCAGTATTAAACACATTGAAATCAGTGATCGGCATCTGCCCTAAGAAACAATATAGACTATGCTATATTGAGTGGTCTAAAACGACTTTAATAAATGGCAATACACTTAGGTCTAAGAAACTTCTTAGAAACTACATCAGCGCTAGTCATAATGGCCAATTGAGTGTACACTGTGTAGGCAGTGTACACAGTGTAGGAAGCGCGGCCCACTCAATTTGACTACAAAACACTTCCTCTGTGCCCTGATGGAATTTTCAAAGACAGCATTTTTAAAGGCAATGGATTTCAAATTAAATTAACACAATGTCAACTAAAATAGTTCACAGAAGTTAGCTGTTTTATGGCTAACAAAATATTCACATTGGTGAAGAAGTGCTATTAAGTCATCAAACTAGTCTAGTTCAGCGTACAAGTCACTCTCAGTGAATGCATTTAAGTGAATAAACGCAAATGTTTAGTAATACACTATTGTCTAGGCCTTGTTTTGATTTAGGTCTAATATTCTAATATTCTGACACCCTCCACTAAATACAATTGAAATGATAGGCTAACCTAATGGGCTTCATAGATGATGGTGTGGCCTCATCAGAAGTATGTTTTCTGGAAGTCTAGCTTTTAACACGGTATTCGAAGCCAATGACTCCAAATCGCTCAAACTGACCATTTCGTTTTTCAGTGCTCACCCTAGTGGTAAGTTAGTAAAGTATCATGTGTTGCAGTGAGAACGGGAAACATATAAAAAATGATGAACTAAAACCGATTATATCTGAACTACCACACTGCAACCTCTCAGGCTCAAGCATCAAGACAAGATAATGGCTATAAAACAGTTACACAGACACATGAGCTAAAGACTGCCCCTCTTGTAAGATACATCTCCTAGGTCCCCTCATGACAAGTGAGCATAGATCTGTACTGGATAGGCCTACACACATATTTGCAAAACGGTAGTTTTCTCCCCCTTTTGAGTGGATGAGTGGAGTACCGCTTTAATGTCCTAATACATAATCAGAATCACCTATAATGGCCAAGGATATCGCAAAGCAAGGACAAGATTGTACATAGATTACATGACAATTTACTGACAATATTTAGATTGTTTGTGTGTGTGTGTGTGTGTGTGTGTGTGTGTGTGTGTGTGTGTGTGTGTGTGTGTGACAGTGGAAACAACAAAATTATGTACTTGTGGCAATTTAATATCTATAAAGCCACTTGCAGGCAACTGTGACCACGAAGATAGAAAGAAGTGTCAAATACCTGCACGCACATGTGTGTGTGCAGTTTGTGCATAAGTGCTGGCCTTTGTGCATGCATGGGTAGTTTCTTTTAGAAATCAGTGTAATGTAGCGTACTTGTTGTACACTGTGCCCATACTTTAGGACCCTTTGGCACTTGCGATGGGGTATTTACCATATGTGTAAGTGTTGTAGTGAGCTAATTCTTCAAATCTTAAAGTTGCTGCTTCAATGAGAGGCAGACAACCAAATGCGATGAACTGAAGTTTATTCAATCATACAGAGTTCCAGACAATTTGAGTGGTGGTCCATGGAGCATCTCTGCCAAAAATCAGTGCACTTACTTTTTATACTACAATTCCTCTCATATTAACACTATGCTTTTCCAATCGAAAGCTAAACACTTATCAGAGTTAAGCCAATCATCATAATATTCTGCTCATTGCCGAAAAAACATTTCAAGACCATGGTGGCTTGTGAAAGTAGGTGTGTGTCCTTGTGTATGTTTTTAAGACCCTCTTCAAAACGTATTGGTAGGTTTTGTCCCTGACTAGTCTGCATCCCCTATACAGAGACCCTTTCATTAATACTTGGTTGTCCTCGAACAGCCTGCAACTGTTTTTGCAAAACTGCTCCATGTTCACCACCCCACTGTATTACAACCATTGTAGTTTTCTACATAATCAACATTGCACCATGTACATGTTGCATAAGTATACTTAATTGACACGCACCCTGTTCTTATTCTGTTGGAGATCTATGTGCCCCAATTGTGTGTTTCCTAAATTTCCCAAAGTATCCATCTATCTATCTATCTATCTATCAGTGGCTAACCCAAGCCTCAACGTGTCATTATGTCCCACCATGAAGCATTGTGTGGATGCTCTACGATGGGTTTCAGGTGTTTGGGACCGGTTTATGGATGCTCTATGATGGGTTTCAGGTGTTTGGGACCTGTTAATAGATGCTCTATGATGGGTTTCAGGTGTTTGGGACCTGTTAATGGATGCTCTACGATGGGTTTCAGGTGTTTGGGACCGGTTTATGGATGCTCTACGATGGGTTTCAGGTGTTTGGGACCTGTTAATGGATGCTCTACGATGGGTTTCAGGTGTTTGGGACCGGTTTATGGATGCTCTACGATGGGTTTCAGGTGTTTGGGACCTGTTAATAGATGCTCTACGATGGGTTTCAGGTGTTTGGGACCTGTTTATGGATGCTCTACGATGGGTTTCAGGTGTTTGGGACCGGTTTATGGATGCTCTACGATGGGTTTCAGGTGTTTGGGACCTGTTTATGGATGCTCTATGATGGGTTTCAGGTGTTTGGGACCTGTTTATGGATGCTCTACGATGGGTTTCAGGTGTTTGGGACCTGTTTATGGATGCTGTTCCTGGTCTCCACCAGCATCTCCAACACAACAATGATTTTGAATGTGACATTGACATGGAATTAATTTAGCAGTAAACAGAGAGAGGATGTGTTTGTTTACGCGTGCGTTTGTTTGTTTTCCTGCTCAGGAAGAGCAGACAGCAGGTGCGGAGTGTAAGTAATGAGTGGCCTCCATTTTGCTGGCTGTCACGGCCCAGCATGCTTACTGCTGTCCAGTCGAGTGCACCGAGAGAGATGACAAGCTGACAGCTCAGCACACAGGATACCAGGCGTTTAATGGTGCTCTGTGAAACACCTCCTTTTTTTCTTTCTTTCTTTCTTTCTTTCTTTCTTTTTTTCTTTCTTGCTTTCTGTATTCCTTCCCTCTCTCTGTTTCTTGCGTGCTTGCTTTATACGCTCACTCAATCTCTATTTCATATCCTCTCCCCCTTTTTAAAACATTCTGTCACCCAAGACTTTTTTCGACAGTTCTAGCTCTTGCAAGGTTCTTTTCCACGCCAGCATGCCAGTCATTAGAGGCATGATCTTTGAGGGACACGTTCAAGAAGAGTCATACTACTTTTCAGTCCTAATACACCATATTGTGTGTGATTGTGTTTTCCCCCATATGGTGATCAAAACGAAGAAAATCCTTCCAGAAATTGGATTTAGTTTGATTAAAAGATTCACACATACATAGGCTACGCTGTCTTTGTTTTGAACTGGTGATCAGTGCCATTGTCCTGATAGTATGCACATTTGTGCCACACTGTCACATCAACACAAATCAGACAATGGACCTCAAATCTTGTGGTAGATGCGACCAGTTACCATGGCAATGAATATGATGGATTTGGGGGAGACAGGACAGGTAATTGGAAAAAAAGATTGATGGGAGACAAGAGAAAGGACAGAAAGTGCCTATCAAAGGCAGTATCCCAGGGGATCACCATACCACAGTGATGGCAGCCCACACGCTGTTGGGCCATGGTACCTCTGTACTCCAGTGTCTCAGATAAGCCTGATCCACTTGCTCTGACAGATCTGTTTGTCTTCTGCTATGTGTACTATGTGCGATAAGGGCTATGTTAGTGTTGGCCTCCCCTCCACACGCACACACACACACACACACACACACACACACACACGCACACACACACACAGATTCGACTGCTCCTGAGCAAAGCCTCACCTCTGATTTCTCATACCTTTACCAGCTTCCTGTCGAACCATATTTGGACTTGACACGTCTAATCCCACCTGACACAGAGTCTAAGAATGCGGCCCAGGGCCTCCAGGCTCCATCATATAGCCTGTGTCATCACAATCTCCCCGTCAATCTCGTGCTCTGTGTACACAAGGCTTCAGGGGCCTTGGCACAAGTGAAGCCAGGGGTGGTGCAGTGAATAGAGGTGGAAACCCCCCTGCCGAATGCGGGGCCGTGGAGTGGAGGCCTCCTCCCTCTGCCTTTGTCGCCCCAACCCTGACGTCAGCAGTGGTGGGCCAGTTGGTGGCTCTTTTTTTCTTCTCTCTCTCTCTCTCTCTCTCTCTCTATAAGCGGCGGTTGGTGAGACAAACAATGGCTGTGTTGATAGAGGAGCCAACTCTACCTGCGGGGCCTGATGTTTATCAGTGAGACAGTGAAGGAAGCCCCTTGTCTCTCTTTCTCTAACCCTCTCATTCCCTCCCTCTCTCTCTCTCTCTCTCTCTCTTTCTCTCCCCGGGGCCCAGGCTGTCATCGTCCTATCAGTGACGCTCAGCTACTCATTAAAGTGAGTCAGTGCCAGGCAAGAGAGAAGCACGGCTCACCCAAGTGAAAGAGAAAAAGAGAGAGGGAACGAGAGAAGGGGGGAAAAAAAGGGATTGCTTGAACCTTTTGTTTTGCAATGTCTTGGCACAGTCAGAGCCTGGGAGGCATGTCAGTTAGGGCCACAAGAAGTCCTTTCACCTCTCACAATGGGCGTGTATTTTTGTCATTCAAAAACGAGGTGAAAAAAAAATCCTCCTGGGTGTGTTTGTGGGATGTGGCTAAATATTGCCTTTCCACCAACCATGTCCTTTCAAAGGTCTGAGTGAGTCGGTCTGGATTCCTGGGCAAGACCAGACTGAACATTTGTTGGGCTGGCAGTGTGATGATTGAGATGGTGATGTCAATTAGGCGTTTGTGTATTGGTTAAAGCCCTGGCACAATTAAGGCACCAAAGAGGATGTGACATTGCCGGTTCTCACAAGTGTACCTCTCTCACATCTCTCTCACTTCTTTTCCCTCCTTCGATGCCTATAGCCAGCCACAGATCCTCTGATGAGAGGTTAATTTGTGGAAGAGCACACCCCCCCCCCCCCATCCAATCCAATCCAATCCATTTCAGACTGTGCCCCCCTCCCCCCAGCCCTGTTCTGTTCACACTGGAGGTGACAGAAGCTCTTAGTTGCTCTTCACACACACGCCTTCTTCCTCCAACCCCCTCTGAGCCTTGTCTATCTTTTCTTCCCTCCCTCTCTCTCTCTCTCTCTCATTCTCCCTCTCTCTTTTCTCTCACCAGTTACCTCCCTCCGTTCTTTGTTGCAATTCGACGGTGAGAGCCGCAGGTCTCAGGAGAGGCAGGCCAGTACAAACAGGAGTGACCAGCGAATGATCTCAGTTGACTGATGGGAGTTATCTAAAGGACACAGGGTTTTATTGGCTGTGTTAATGCTGTATTTACCATTGGAGGGACTGATGTGTCCTCTGGGGCCCAGGGGATGCAGCTGCAGTAAAGACCTACTATTTGAAGAGCCACCCGTATAATGGTGGCTACGCCTCTGCAGATCTGTTTGGTCGGAAAATAAAGGGAACTGATCCGTTTCCGAGCCCACCCCAACACTGCCGTGTAGGATTCCAAAGTTGGGTCTTGGTCATTCTCCCCTTGACGCTCCCCTGTGTCACTTTGCCCTTTTGTCTAAAATAGAAACAGGAAAAAGGCCTTTGTTCCACGTGCGAGTCTTGGTTTTGAGGTTAAGAACTGCAGATGAACACGCATACTAAGACAGAGACAGACAGACAGACAGACAGACAGAGCAAGAAAGAAAGACAGAGAGAGAAGCTTAATCACCCTGGATGGCTTTGAAATGGCATGTGTGGAAATAGATTTTTTTTTTTTTCTTCTGTCTCAGCCCAATGGTGTGTGATTGGTGGGATGCCTTTGATGGAGTTAGGGGAATTCACACACAGCAGGGCTTTGGGCCCCATTGGCCTTCAGAGGTTTTGAGAGAAAGAGTAGTATGTGTATGCTTATGTGAAGGGGGGGAAGGGCCATTGATAACTGTGGCATGTGTATTTGCAGAGGACAGATGCATCCACAGGCTGACTTCATTTGCATGTTCAAACAAGGATAAAGCTAGTATTAAATAAAAGCAGATCCAGGAGGGCACTACTCTGAAGGATGGGCATGTGATAAGATCAGTAATATAGATAACACAGTTCTAATCCATTAAGCGTGCATGATAGAAAAGTTCCAAGAGAACCATCTAATTTAAAACACCCTGATAACGGCATAACGATGAAAAAAAAAAGCTATGGCTTTTCTCTTATATCAAGAGATGGTTGTTACTTTAAGTGTCTTCATGCATGCTCCGTGTCTGGTCATCTGCTAAATACACACTGCTAAATAAACAGTACATTGCATCACATTATTAAAAACAATTTTTTTAACAAGTTTTTTGTGTTATTGCAGTGAAGGTTAAGGATAAGATAATAACATTTCATAAAATATTATTTACTTTAAGAGGAAAAGCACTCTTGTGGAGCAAAAGTGGGGCTCAAGTTAAGATGAGTGATATGTATAATTTAGCTGTGGTCTCCCGATCCTCTTTGTCAATGAATCCTCTCCTTGGTGGGTTGTTCCACCTGATTGTTCTTGCTGCTCACAGAGGCATGACTGAGACGGGGGCTGGCATGGCCGGCAGTCTGAACCGTTACCACAGCGCTGGTGTGGGAAGCCCGCGAGGGCCAGGGCCCGAGGGCTCGTTCCCACAGTAAAGGTGCTGACAGGTGGGTGGGAGGGATACGGGAGAGGGCCTTGACCCCGCGTCAGCATTCTAAAATGGCCTCCCCTCTCTTCATCGCCACTCCCTTTATGATCACTGACTGTCAGCGAGAACAAACATAATCTTAAATAGTCTGTAAAGTGCATGGACTACCACTGCTATATGTGCTATATACAGCAGTTCTACCTGGCAAGACTGTAGGAGCTCTTAAAATTACGCTTATGGGACAGAAGAGGAAGTTAAAAGCTCATTTGGTACATTTTTATCAAAGCAAAAAAGTCCACCATCATCTATCTCTTTAGATGGTTTGGAAATAAAAAACACTGCGTGAGTAAAAAGAATAGTTGGCAAATGTTTTCAGTGTTTTCTGTTTGAGAATTTACTGGCTTTTTTAGTTTTTGCAATACCGCCTACTGCAGCTTTAACACAAATGCATTTTTTTTTTTATGGTGTGCTTGAAGTTGTTTTGTTGCATTTTGTGAAGAAAGCCAGAGCAAGAGCACGGGAGGGACGGGGAGAGAATTCGAGACAGACAGAAGAGGACAGAGACAGAAGGAGACCGAGACCGCACCTCTCATTATGTGTGCGAAGTCCCTCCTTTTATTTGGTTGAGGAGCTTAATGAGTGTTCCATAAACAAAATCAAGACCCGTTTGACTTGCTGAGCGCCACTGTGAAATTGTGTTTAATTGCTTTTCTGTTGTCTCCACCAGCGCCACGCCACAGGATGGCACATTCAGACTGATGAGCATGGGCATCCCAGGGTGCATCGCTGCGTGCGGGGCAGGATGCCACACACGGCAGGCACGGCTCAGCCTCCGTAATGAGGGCCCGTGGCAAACAAAGACTCCCATCTTCCCACTGTTGAGGCTTCGTCCGCCTACTCTGTCAGTCAAAGGTCCGTTTGCTCCCTACAGCCTCCATATGGCACGGCAGCATCAGTCCTGGGGTCCGCACCACGCCTGCTCCCATCACAAGCAGAGTGCATCTGGGTTTGACTCCCCTACCTGAGTGGCCAGGCCTCGCTCCACTGCACTCCCTCCATCACTGGCACTTTGGAAAAGGGCAGTAAATTAATGATTGTAAATCATACAGAATTCATGAGTGGCAGGGTCCTAGTGTTGCTCTGAGGCGCCTAACAGTGCTCCCCAGCTCCAAACCAACCCCCCACCCACTAATAGAGTTTCTGTCCAGGCTGTTCTCTCTTGAGATGCGCTGCGGTGTGCGGGGCGGGCGGGATGACGTGTTGCTAGGCTTCGGCCGTCCGCTGAGCAGTGTGCGTTCTGGCCCAGTGCACCAGGAGCCAAATGTTCTCCATCAACCCCCATCCTCCTGCAACACACATGAGGCTATTGTCTGGTGAGAGCACCACCAGATGGTTTGCTCGCATCCAGATCGGCCCAAGTATCAGTTTTACACCAGGGGGAAGCCATTACAGAAACATACGCCCACGTAGCAACTAAAGTCCAGCTCCATTAGCCGAGAAGGCTGGGATATGGCTGTATCCTTTTGTGTTCACCAACAGTGAGTGTGGGATCCATAATTTTCAGCCAGTGAAGGATGGCAGGTATTTGTTGCACGGTGGCAGGTAAGGGAGAGCAACACTGAAGAAAAGGAGAAAAGCAGGAGCGAATGGAGGGGAAGAAAGGAGAGTGGCAAACTCATCACCGCATGGGGTCATGGCACACATCATCTGCTGCACTCTCCCTAATGACTGATAACACACAGCCGGCAAGGTGTGTCACACCTCCTCATCAGTCATTTTAATTGGAGGTTGGGTACACAAGCGGCACTGTCCTCCTCGGCCACCACGCTTGTTCTCTCCACACCTCGGCTTCTACTCACACTGGCCCGGCAGAAGAAGGTGGCCAGGTTTGGATACTTCCTACTGAAACACTAGAATTTTTAAGTTTTAACCCTAAACTTTCTTGATACTGTGAAACATCCATTGTTAATAGAACTCAAAATGAAGTTCCAGTGGATAGGATCCTCCTTAAAAAAAAAAAAGGAGCATCAACTGGGACATACACATTCACACCCTGACACATCCAAGAGGCTCATGGGAGGGATAAGGGTCGGGGGTAGGCTGACCCTTCTTAATTAACAGAGCACATAAGGGAAGGGGGGATGGATTATTCATGGCGATAGGCAAGTCTCCCCCTAAAGCCACTCTCCTGTGACCATAGTCAGCAGAGATAAGGAGGGGCATGATAGAGTCTCTCTCTCTCTCTCTATCTCTCTTTCAAGCTGTTTACACACAAACTCAAGTAAACAGTAAACAACACTCAACAAGAGTAAAAATCCAATCAGCTCTGTAAGGCTGTGTAATGGCACTTGACTCAGACCTTTCCGAGCATGTTTAAACATTTGGGTAATTGGGAAACGCTGTGGATCTCCGGGGGAAGATGATGCAGTGTGGGTTAGAAGTGCACTGTTATGGTTTAGACTGAGTGTCAGTCCAGGTGACTCACACCAGCTGTGCCTTGGCGCTCGTCCTCACGACTCCTCACGGTTCCCCCCGCCGCTGGCCAGGCTAGTTCTAGTGCCGAGGTAAACCATGTGCCAGACTGAGAAATGGCTCCCTCTTTCAAAAATAAACACCCAGGCCAGCATGAGCACGTCAAGGAGCCCCGACTCCACCAACACTCCCCAGACTGTCCCCCCAGCTCCAGCAGTCACACAAGGATGCCCAGACGTTGGGATCATCGATTTTTCATGCTCCTCAACAGTCTTTCACACCAATTGCCAATAATGGCTCTCATCTTCAGTTTTTTCGATTGGGGATGATTAAGAGAGTCTCGGCTATCTTGTTCCAAATAATAGAAGTCAGGCAGATCTGAAAAGCAGGGCACTTCACAGCAAAAAAGTGAATCTGGCGCCCCCCCCCCCCCCCCCCCCCCCCCTCCTGCCCGCCACTAATGCATTTCACAGTTTGTTTATTAGCGTGCCAGCCATGTGGAATGTAGAGTAATGACACCGCGGAGAAAGGAGGGCTGCAGGGATGATTAGCTAACTGGAGCATCAGTGACTGGGACGATCACAAAATAGGGGCCTTTCAGAGAAGACATGTGCATACATACAACACACATATACAATCACACACACACACACACACACACACACACACACATACACACACACACACACACACACACACACACACACAGAGAGAGAGACACACACACACACACACTCACTCCCAGTCAACTCCTCAGACAAGTGCAATTTGTATGAGTGAGGAATGCTGATGTCATAAGTCAAGTTTCCTCGGGGCCTTGTCACTGTGCCTCCCATAACTCCACCCACAACCTCTCTCTTTCTTTCACTCTCTTTTTTTTTACTCTCTTTCTCTCTCTCATGAACACACACACATGCCTTTCATCACATTTACTCCTCCACAGCCCTCAGGGGAGGAGGCAACTTTTCGGCGCAACACAAATCATACACAAAGTTCCCGAGTTAAGTTATTCAGCCATAATTGAAAGGAGGTAATTATTTCCGTCCTCGTCAGAGGAAGGGAGGGACTTTCGCGCACAAAGCCGCCTCTCTCTCTTGTCCCCCGTTTGTCCCGCAGTGACTCACCAGCCAGGGCTTTTAAAGCCCATCTGAGCTCTAAGCGAGCTCCTCCATACAGGCGACATTATGCTGTCACTAATGATGATGAAAGAGTGAGACAAGGGGCCCTGAACTCTGAGGCCGATCAGGAAGGATCGAGAGGCTCGGTTTCCGGTCGTGGCACCCGATGGTCGGGTTTTGACGCCTACGCCGTTTGACACGCCCAGGTCACTTGGCGGAAGAGGCAACTGAGAGACAGCACACACACACACACACACACACACACACACACATACAGAGACACACACACATACAGAGACACACACAGACACAGTTCACAGTTGGAACGTCAAGGCAGACGGGCATGGAGAACCACAGCAGGTGCCATGGCGACCAGCTGTCATTTTGCGGAAAGGCGGAGGGGGTGAGAGAAAAAGTATGGCGTTTGCCCAAATAGCTAATAGTGCCATCAATTTATGCGCTGGCCCAATGACACCAGTGGCGGATTGGATCGGAAGGGAAGCGGTGCATTATGTGAGAGTACTCTTTGTTGTTTGAGTGTGTTCAAGGACGCCTTTCAAACAACCATGCCTCTTTGGCTCTCCCCCAACATACTCCAGGCTCAGTGCTTGAGCGACCATACAAAAAGGAGGATGGGTACTTGGAAATCTGCGATGGATTTTCAAAAGCCACACTTATGTGTGGAACAAAAAGGTGGTGGAGAGGCAAAGAGAATTGCATTCGGTTTGCTCCAAACAGTGTTCAAAGAGGAAGAGTTTGGAAGAAGAAGTGCTGTTCCAATGCCCCCCCCCCCCCACCCCAAAAAGACAAGGATGAATCATACAGGCAGCTAAAGGGAGACCAATGGAGACAAGGACACTTCTGAATTTTAATCGCAACAGTAATTGCAGTCAGAAGTGCTTTTAGAGCAGTTGAATGCAGTCATTATTTTACTGTACATCTCAAATATTGAACTGACTGTAGCAAAGGGGAAGAACATTTTCCTCCAGGTGGTTAAAGGCAAAAAAGATAGAACACCTGGACCACTGTGTTAGCTTTATCTTCCTATTCCTTCATTTTTTTTTCTCTTTTTCACCCCTTCTCTCTGTACCTCTCTCCTTGTTTTCAAGTTGTTTTTCTATTCAAATCAGCCATGACCACCTGCCAACACTCATCCATCCATTCTAAGCACCCCCTATTCTCTCCCTTTCTCTCTCTCTCCTCTCCTCTACTTTCCCTTTCTCCATTTCCACTCCCGTAGTCCTCTTACTGTAATTCTCATACCATTCCCCAGTCTCATCCTTTCCGAAGCTCTCATCCCCCTCTTAGCCCCTCAACTCTTCTTCTGCCTTCGATCTCTCTCTCTCTCTCTCTCTCTCTCTCTCTCTCTCTCTGCCCTGCACTCTCCGGCTGTTGCTCCAGATATTAAAACAAATCAGCCATGAAATAAGCTCCTTCCTTCGTCCTTAGCCCGAGCTGTCGCAGTTCATTCCTGTCTACATCAGACACATTTGCCCGCCCACCTCTCTGCTCAGGAGACTGCCTCGCCTCCTCCTCCCCTTAACTTTCCCCCGCAGTCACCTCCAAAAATCCCCTCTGAGGCTGCCATCCACCGAGCCAGAGCACTCCTGTCTGAGACCCTAACCCAATCACTCCAAAAGATGCACTGCCACTAATAATGACACTCACACAGCATACCTGAGTGGCCACGTGGTGCTCATGGCCGCCGACTGTGACTGGGCTGAAGAAAGAAAAAAAAACCCTGCATTTGTTTTTTCAAAGGGCAAACAAAAGCACGACGATTCACCTGTTTAGGTTCTGCATTGCACAAAATGGATGCCACAGAGAGCTGAGGAGAGAAAGGGGTCGGGTGGGGCCTGCTTGTCAGAGCCCGTTTGGGAGAATTTGTTGTGTATGTGTGTGTTGTGTGTGTGTGTATATCCTGGTGTGAATGATTTGTGATGCCAGCAGCGGGTAAGATGTCATATTTCCGTGCATGTCCCTATGATTTGTTACAGCTCACTGTCCCTCGGGGGGATGTTCCCTACACCACATCTCCATTAACATGGGGAGGCTGGCTGCTCCTGAGATGTCTGCTCCAATTCTTTTGGATCGTGGGCCACCCCAGGGGGGGGTGCGGGGGCACTGGTCCTCTACACGTCTGCCCCCACTGCCACAACACGGAGGAGAGGTAAACACACATACGTACGCGGGCATGTGTTTGGGCATATGTACTGTACATGCTTGTAGGCACCATAGCCAGGGTATGCCATGGTATGTGTGACATTAAATAATAAATGAAAAAAAAAGACATTAACTGTTTTGGAGTGCCAATTCAAACAGACTGATTTTTCATTAGTTTTAGTCATTAAATAAATGATTATATTATATAGCCTGGCCTTCAGTTTCGGCTACAAAAAAAAAAAATTGTTCCAATTGGGAAATACAATCTCCCATCTTGTGCCATGATAGGCCGGTAGCATCACCTATACTGCACAGACAGCTCACTAGACTGTAACTACAACTCATATACAGTAGGAATAGTTACGCTGCAGAGTTTAACTTTGTGTATGGAAGGAGGTCAAATACATGGAAATACAGCCAATAGAATATACTTCTACTGAGATTGAGGCTACCTTGCCAACAAGAGCTGTTAGAATAGTACATTGTTGCATTATTTCATTTAAAAACATGTGAAATAGCAAGTTTTACCTTATCAGCACAAATTATACAGCAATTTGTTGTATCAGGAGTTTGCTGGTACAATATGATCCAGTAGCCACTGCCTTTCTATTTTATTAATAATTCTTAGACTACATTTCTATTCAGCCCCTCCATCACCCACCATCATGGTATATATAACATCACTGTATGTTCAGCTATCAGTACAAGCATCTGTGAAAACATACTTACGTGTATTACTGTTGCCATAAGCATACGTAACAGACTGCTATATTCCTATAGTTGAAACAAAGGCTGCATTCCTCTCACACAATACCCTCCACACCCTCTCAAACAAAGAGGTCCGTCTTTCTAACTCCCCCTCAGTCCTATAAGTGCTACCTTGCAGCACCTCCGTCCACGGCCATTGTTTGGGCCAGAGCCTATTTCATTAAATAAATCCTGGAGCCATGGGCCGAGCTCTGGGGGTGAAAAGGGCTACCCCCGGGGGCTGGATTTGGGCCCTGTTGCTCCCCTGTGAACTGTGCCTGGCAGTGAGGCCTGGCTGCTCTGGGAATGTGAGCAATGAGGAGGGGGAACAAAGGCCTGCACTGTCCCCTCACAGAGTGTGTGTGTGTGTGTGTGTGTGTGTGTGTGTGTGTGTGTGTGTGTGTGTGTGTGTGTGTGTGTGTGTAGGGGGGGGGGGTTACTGGTGGGTGGAGGGGGTCCTGGCAAATCAAGGTTCTCCGTCCCAACACTGATAGCAACTAGAGGGTTTGTTTAAAACTTCATCTGATCTGACAGTGTTCTTGAAGAGTAACACTTGTTCTGTTTTCATCAGGAAGTTCCACCCATACAAACATGGTCATGGATTCTTAGGCGCACATTCACCCTAAACAAAGACACTCAGCAATGCCCAGCATCCTGGGGCCCCCCGGTCTCCTTTACTTCGCTCTGCCTCTCCACCCTCTCCTCACCATTCCCTACGCTCCACTCATTCCTCTCTCCACCTTTTCTTCTCCGTCCGTACGCGGCACGCTCCCACTTTGTGGATGCCGAGCATTCTCCGTCGCCTTAAGGCTGCGGGGAGAAAAGGCCGAGCTGAATGCACGTTTGCATAATATCTTTGATAATCGGAGGATTACGCCTTCTTCTGACAGCCCTGTGGTGAGATTGACACCGGGAGGAAGGAGGGGCCACATGCTGAAAGCACAAAATGACCGTGCTCAGCTATGATCAAAAACACTCAATGTTAGTGGTTAGAGCCAATTTGGACATTAGGCATTTGAATTGTGACAGCACTCAAAAACAATGCGATTAGACAGCGGTCAGTTTTTGGTTTTTCGGATCAGGTTTCGGTCAGTGTCAGGACTACTTCCTCAGTCATCATGGAGACGGTGTTGTTCAAAAATCTGGAATAGGTCTATCAAGAATTTTTCAAGGAGACTGTTAGCTCTGCGGTATGACAAAGAAACCCTAATGCATTACGGATGCAGGTATGACTTCCATGAAGCGAACATGCCTGTAAGATGATGCAGAGGCTTGTAGTTTTCCTCTTGTCATTTTTCACCTGCAGGTGGATAGAACTGCACAGTAGTCTGACAGCAGTGGGCAGCGAGCCTCTGCTCCATAGCTGTGCTTGTCTCAGGCCTTGCTCTACGCAACTCTGGTTTCAGAAGTCTCAGGCCTTGCTCTACGCAACTCTGGTTTCAGAAGCTCCAGATAATTTCTGCTCTTTTTTAAATGTCTTCACTCCATATCCATGATGGATGCCTGTTTTTAAAAGACTTAAAAAAAATAAAAAAAGTCTGAGCTTAATGATACAATACCATACATTCTGTACAAAGAAGCCAAATCTACTCCCCACTATAGCTATCAAAGATGTTTATCCTAGTTTCCATGAAAACTAAATATGACCTCTGAATGAACATCCTCCAGACTCAGCCATGTGTGGAAAGACTCCATTGCACCAGCTCTACCTCGAGCACCATACCATCACCTCTTCTCCAACCCAGGCCCCCACTCTACTGATAGCAGTGAGAGGAGCAGACCATAAATCCTTCCCGCAGCTGCAGCAGTGTGGAAAAAGAGTCTGCAGTCTCTCAGGGGCCACATAGCAGCAGGGGAACACATTGTGGGCAGAGACTCTTTGCGTCTTTGAAACGTTGGCACTTCAAATTATTTCCAGTGCCTCGGCCGTCCTTATCTGTGGATTTGTGGATTATGGAAGGATCTGATTCCATCTTTTAACGGGTGGGGGAAGTCCCCTGTGCTAATTACTTTCATTCTGGGCAAGAGAATGGATCCCTCTAAGGAATGAACGTCTGCAGGCCTTTGGTGACATAAATAAATGCACACAATGCATACAATTAATGGAGACTTAACTGTGCAAGGACTAATTTCTGCTTCGTATTTTTTTTTTTTCGAAGACAAGAGAACTTTCTGGCAATTACCATGCTGTTACCATGGTTATTATGGATAATTCCAGGTTATTTATGCTTGGAGTGCCAATCACACTGAGGCTTCACCCGCTCATTATCTTAGCCAGGTTATTTTCTCCTTCTGCAAAGTAATTTAGCTTGCATGATTGTAATCAGCATTTTTGCACCAGGCTGCTGTACTTCTGCTAAAGGAGCCTCTGTCTGTCATGCCCAGCCCGTGTGGCCCATGTAGAAGCAGAGTAAATCTGCCTTGTTTGAAATGCAGAGTAATGAGCTGGCTAATTTTTCATCTCTGCATTTAACACACTTAGTCATTCACATGTTCTGTTTGTACTTAACCCTTGTGTTTTTCACCGCTTGAGTTACAACTGTTAACATTCCACTGGGTTGGATGAATGTATACAATGTGTACATTTATAGAGGACCAAATATAACACATTATATAACAGCATTACTGACAAAACAGTTTTGAGAAAAGCAGCCAAATATCGCAAGTCCAGACAGCAAGAGAGATCAAGCCCTAATAGTATTTTCCCTTCTAAACCACACAACTGCTCATTCCTCGGTCTGAGGAGGCGAAAGAAAGGGAGACAACCATTACTTTGCTTGTCTAAATGATCCCTCCCATTTCACATCCTAATTGTCCAGGCAGACAAAGCTGTGAGTGCATTGTTCGGGCTTCTGCCAGCCGAGCCTCCTCCTTAATTTGTTCCAGAACCATCCGCGGAGCTGTGGAGCTGTGAGTATGCCTGCGTGTTTTGTCTGAAGCGGCACATCTGAGGAGTCGGAGCTCTCCAGGTTTCCTCACGGCAGACCTTGTGGCGGCGTTGGCAAAATTGATTCCCAGCGTGTTTACCTTTCTCTCATCTTATTAATTAACCCATAAATTAGTCATCTCTGGCTTTCAAGTTCCTCTGAGGTGCTCTGGAGATGAGCTGGTTAATTAACTTATTGTGCCTCTGGCAAAGGGCCATGGATTAGGTATAGGAACCGCGTAAGAGGGAAGAAAATGCGCCTTCTGAATATCTTTTCCAATAAATTGAATGCAGTTCATGAAGGCTCCCGAGTGGTTTCACAAAGCAATCTCTAAAGAAGAAGCTCCCTGAACAGTAAGGACACTAATCATGTGCAGTCATGGACTCTCTCTCGAACAGTCTTTTGTGTATCACTCCCCCACGATGAAGCAATGCACAAAACACAGGATAGCAAAGGTCAGGCTTCCCTTGCCAAGGTAGGATGCTGAGGAGTTTTTATTTGGCCATTGACTTCTTTGTGATGATTTCGAGGTCCTCCTGGTCATGGTCATCCATTTATTTGGTTGTTTGTGGTTTGACAACAACCAAACAAATCAATGTCGGACTTGTGATGATGGAGTGTGACCCACTAAAAAAAATTATAAAAATGAGAGAAAGAAGAGATTCTTCCTTTTTCACTCTTCCTCCTCTTTGCCAGGCTCTCTCCTTCTCTGGGCAAAGTGTCAGAGAGTCTTGGCAGGGTTAGAAAATGCCTTGTCCTCCCTCAATGGCTTTTGATCAATACTAAAGTGTTTCCATTGAGTAGCTATGTGTTAGAACCACTGCTCCTGAGATGCAGCTTCCAGCTTCAACATTCTTCTCCAGTCACCTCCACATTAATGAAAGAGAGGGAGAGTGATGGAGAGAAAAAGCATCCATAACCACCATTTTAATCCCCCCTTTCTCTCTCTCTCTCTCTCTCTCTCTCTCTTTCTAACTCTCTCTCTCCTTTTCTCTCTCACATGCACAAACACACACATACACACGAGTACCTTTGAGATGGAGTATTTTATTATTAACCCAGGACAGTGCCTCTGCCCTTCCCTCTGACGGAGCCTGCAGGGAGGGGGTTCAGATGGAGGGGGAGCCCCTGGCCTCCTCAGGCCTGGCTGGCTCCACTGAGCTGGAAAGGTCACATATAGTTCCTGATGCTGGAAGGACCAGAGCGATGGAGTGGTACGCCCACGGGGGAGGAGAGGAAAGAGAGGAAAGAGAGGAGGGGGCCAAAGAGAATGAAGGGGGAGTCCAAACCCTCTCCACCTTTCAGTCTAGCTCGGTCGGCACCCTACATCTGGAGCACAACACACAGGCACACCAGCCTCTGTAATGTGTCCGCCATTTTGTGCCTCTCATTCTAACTCTGAATGCATCATTTGACGAGATACAAAAGAAGCACGAGGAAGATCATGAGGACAGATATGTAAATATATAGATATTATTTCTTTTTCCTCATGATTTTGCCAGCGCATCTTAAAAGGGGATTTGCCAGAGTAAATTAGCAAAGGGCCCTTGATATGCAGATCAGGACCCATTAATCAAAGAAATGAGATTAGGATTTCAAATGGGGATGAAGAAAGGCTCCATTATCTTTGCGGAGTGTCATGTTTAATAACGCGGAACGCTGCTGTAATTCACTTCTACTGCACGCCCAGAGGGGGCCCGCAGCCCTCTGTGGCTTATCTGCTGCGTCAGGTGACCCCGGGAGTCTGTGTGTGTGTGTGTGTGTGTTTGTGTGTGTGTGTGTGTGTGTGTGTGTGTGTGTGTGTGTGTGTGTGTGTGTGTGTGTGTGTGTGTGTGTGTGTGTGTGTGTGTGTGTGTGTGTGTGTGTGTGTGTGTGTGTGTGTGTGTGTGTGTGTGTGTGGAAAGGGAGGGGGTGGGGCATCACTCAATGAAGTGAGAGATGAGGAGTGAAAGGAGGAGAGATTCAAAAGGAGAGGAGCACACTCCTATGAGAGGAAAGGGAGCGAGAGAGGGGGAGATGGATAAAAAGAGAGAGGGGCGGAGGGAGAGAGAGAAAGGGTAGAGAGAGACAGAGAAAGAGAGAGAGAGCGCGAGAGAGAGGAGGGCTGGATGAGCGTCTTTGGGCTTTGATGTTAAAGTGTCTTGCCGTCCTAGCCAGGGCTGGGCCTGGGCCTGCTCAGCACATGAATAATTATTGGCTTTAAATGCAGCAGGCTGCTACTCGCTAACTCCCTCAAACAAGCACCTCTGAGCAGACAACAGTGGGGTATCTCACACAACAACATGAAAAAGCATCTCGTATGATCAAAACACTGCCATGAATATGCATAATGTATAAACAACACAAGACTGCCAGATCTCACAGAAACTCAGACACACGCATACACACACTCACACACACACACACTCACACACAAAACAACATTCAAAATAAACATTTAACATTCAAAGGCAGATAACACACAATACCACAACAACAAACAGCCATGACCACAATGCAGAGACGCAGCTATGAATCAGCCAAGTCTGAGCTGAGAGACACCAGGGCCAGGCAGCGCCGAAACCCAGCTTTTAAACACCGGCTGTTTCTCTTGCCCAACTAAGAATTGATTTTGACAAACGTCTTGCCACTGGGACAAACACATAACTCACTGATGGCCACAAGCCTGCTCTCCGCTCTTCCTTGGGAGCAGCAGAAATTATGCCAATATTAATATTTAATATTGTCAGGGACTTGGGAGACACATGTGTGTGCGAGGTCCTTTGTCTTTGTGTCAGGCAAAGTGAGTTTCAGCGCGAGCAGAGGTATTTTTCAGTGTGGTGCACAGAGAGAGAGAGAGAGAGAGAGAGAGAGAGAGGGGTAGAAAAAGCTAGACCCAGGCTATTTCTTTGAATAATGCAGAGAGAAATGGTCTGGTGATGAGGGGACATTGCAAAGAAGGGGGCTAGCTCACATACCAGTCCACATGTTTCTTCATCCGTTTCATGGTCACAGTTTTGAAAATAAAGCTGGGGTCGGAAAAATAAATATATTAGCCTTTTGTTTTGTCAAGAGGCAAATGGAAATTCTATTTTTTTTTTCTGCGCCGAGGGCCAAAGATAAAAGAGCAGTGGGGGAAAACAGACTCCCATTGATCCTATGGTGCAAGCAGACTTTGCATAGTGTTATGATGAATGCACCAACAGATCATGGGCAAAAGTGTTACAGGAAAAGAAACACTGAAACACTGAGAGATAGGATCTAGTGAAATTTGTAGACAGTTGTTTATTTCTAACCCACCAAAACCTGGCTGTATGTCTCCTCTTAAGTGTAGCCTTATACACATGCAGAGGTCATTGTGAATGGGCTGCAAGTGCCTTTCACAGCAGCCTGAGTGGGTCACTTTCATCCAGGGGTAATTACACTATGAATATGATGTCATCTGTCTTTGGCAGGACTGACCCATAACTGACCCGAGGCATTAGCTTGCTTTAAAACGTTTAAGACATTCAGTTCAAAGAGAGGGAAGTGCCCAGAGGCAGCTAAAGAACACATAGTTTATGTTTTCAGCTGCGCTAATTCAATACTCGGCCCCAATGCATGGAGGAGGATGGAGGAAGCCTGATCTAATGTTTTAAGGTCAAAGAAGAGACACTAGGGGGGGGTAATGAGTCACATGTGATTGAAACTCCTGACCATCAGATAAGGTGCCATGGTAACCTGAGGAAGAGGAGGGAGTTACCTATCACGGAGGGACGTGGGGGTGGGTGGGTGGGTGCTCAGAAAACCTGAAGCACTATGCATGAGCACATCCTGGTGCAATCTTGTAATGGCCACCTCCCTGATCAATAGGTAAACGCAGGAAATAATGGCCACCTCCATGATCAATAGGGAAAATTATTTGCACACTGTTTATTAGCACCCCCCCCTCTCTCTCTCTCTGTGTGCACGTGTGTGCAAACAGCACACTGCAATTGAGCCTAACAACAGAGTAGCTGATGAAAATTTCCACGCAGAGGGAGACTAGTGAGCCACATGAACCTGTTAAAGGTCAACTCAGTGGGGAAGCAAAACCTTTCAGCCAATCTGGAGAGCAAACAGCAATCAGACGTGGACTTCCATAACCTGTACTGTTTCCCTCTCACAGAATTCATATCGATTTACTCATCCGCTTGCCTTCTGCCTTTCCATCTGATGTGTGAGTTTCAATCACACCTAACTGTCATTGCCAGCCACTTCTTTTCTTGGGTTATTGTCCATGCCTGTCCTCAAACTCCTTTCATTTGAACTACTTCTACAAAAAAAGAAAATATAAATAGGTGTTGACCCCCCCCCCCACCCCCCACCACCACCACCACCCCTCTAAGCATGATTGATAAGGCAATCTGGATTGGTTTAATGCTCTGTGATAGAGGCCCTGGCAAAGACAAATGCTGCCTGGCTGTGTGGACATCTAGATTGATCCCAAAGCCAGTCGAAGGCCATCCTCTCTGACTAACATGATCAATGGCAAACGAACAGGGCCTGATAGATAGACCATGCAGTCAGTGACACAGCAGTGGAATACTTTTGGAAACACAGCCGCTGTTGGTATACAGGTACATACAGGACCCACACTACAGCATCTGAAAGAAAACAAACATTTGAGTGCCTGGAAGCCTCAGACACGATGAGGATTTCCTGAAAATGTCTTCACATGGACAATGTTGATAATCAGACTCCGTAGCGACCCTGATTAAAAGTGTATCTTACTGTAATGTCTTAACATACAAGCCATTGAGTGTTTTCATAATATGAACGTGATAATTACTACTATTGACATGCCGTCTGCCTTACATGCAATTGATATTTCAGTCTGAGATGTTGGCATGTTTAATATAGATAAAAATACCATGCTGCAATAAGGAAAAATGTGTTTTGGATAATACCTGTTGATGTGTTATCCTCAGAAAACTATTGTTGTGTCTCTAAATGATGTGAGGTCACAAGGCCGAGACATGCAACTGCAGCTGCCCTATTGCATTTCATCTTCACAGGCCACAAATTCTGTCCAATATACACCAAATTATATTTTTGTAATTGTAACAAACAGTGTGTATATCTCAGCAACTGTTTAATTTATTGACAGCAAACTTATTATGTGGACTCAGGGCCCCTTCGAGACATGGTGCAAAAATATTGCATCATTTGACTACAGGGTGGGCGCTGTAATAGGTTAAACCCGTTTTTCCTAATAACTCCTGATGTGTTGACCTAAGAAAATAGGTTGTTATGCCTGATGAGATCCTAATTATGGGACATGACAAACAATCATGTCGACCAAATTTATGTGAGCACCATATTAGATTGAATAAATTCAGCGAAGTTTTCAGCGGCTATAAACCTTGTTGAATATTCAACAAATTTGGCACCGATGATCTTTGGACATAGGCTCAAAAAAGTTATCAACACATTTTTTATTTTTAAAAGCATTCATCTGCTAC